>NW_026267475.1:92923-95114 GCF_000697945.3 Frankliniella occidentalis
AGGGGCAGAGGGGGAGGGGGAGATGCTCGTATGGACTACCATCGGACCACTGAGTTATTGGCGACCTGTTGCAGACAGTCCAGCGCGTAGGCGGCGCGCCCCGACCGACACCCACCCCCTCTCGCGGCCACCGCTAATTTCTGCATTTGTAAACAACGTGACAATCAGGCCGCCCCTTTTGTGTGCTCGACGGAAGAGGAGAGAGATGGGTAGAGGGAGGGGGGAGAACAGTGGGAGGAGGGACAGTGAGAGAGTATTTGAGTAAGTGGGTGGGTGAGTGAGTGAGTGAGTGAGTGAGTGAGTGAGTGAGTGAGTGAGTGAGTGAGTGAGTGAGTGAGTGAGTGAGTGAGTGAGTGAGTGCTTACTTGACGGTGTCACAATCAGTCGCGCGACTGATTGCTCCAGCAGTAAAGGGAAAACAGATTTAACAATTGACGTATAACACAATAAAAGGACACTTTCCCCGGCGTAATCCTATTCATTACTACAAAAGGCGGTCCCCACCCCAGGGGAAGAGAGAATAGGTCCTCGAAGGGCGCGCTGAATATAGGATCCTGCCCGGTTCCGGCGGAGCGGCACATTCCCCATGCATCCGTCCGAAGGGTCCTGCGAGCAGCCCAAGGGGAAGTCCTGCGAGGAGCCCTCCGAGGAGCTCTCCGAGGAGCCCTTCACCCCGATCACGTCCAGTCTCTCCGGGCCGGACCCTGCTGCTGGTGTGAGGGTCTCACAACAAACAGTGCGTGGCTCCTGCTGCCTCCAGCTGCCTCTGGACCCTCCTGGAGGGCAGCAGGGGGAGAGGGGTTTACCAATCAGGCAGTATTGAGCACGCTGTGACCTCACACAGCCTCACACCGCACCGCGTGTCCTGCGCGATCGACTACGGGTTACGCAAACGCGCGGATATGCATATTTCTGGACGTTCTCTTTGTTGCTTTAAGGAAGCAAGAACAAACCTCTTATGCGAACAATTTTTGGTGTCCGTGTGTTTCCCTAGAAAGCACTTGACTTAGATGTCAGAGACTTTGTGTCAGAGTGGGTGAGGATTCATAAAGGAGAGGAATTAAAAATTGTAGGTAAAAAGGAATTGGTTAAGAGATGACCCGAAATTTCGTTTTCCCCCTCTGTCTTATAGCGCTTGGTACAAAACATCTGATTTGCAAGGCCTTTATGAAATCTCTGAGTAAAACTGAAAGAACGAGAGAAATAATTCACAAATTCACTACTTCAGTTGCCCTTGCCTCGTTGTCACAGGCACGAATCGGAGTCTCATGCCAACCTTGCAGAGGTGTCCTTTCTCCTTTTATTTCGCGGCTCGACAAACGGCTCCACCGGGTCCCGCTGGTCCCGACGGCGTACGGGGCGCCTTTGCCGTCCACCCGCCGGCCCTGCGACGGTCCGGTCCGATCGGCCCCGGTGGCCGTTAGGCTGATGGTTATCGCCGCTGCGAGCACAAGCACCTGCGGGCCGCGGCCCGGGGCCCTGGCCTGCGACAGCCCGAGGCGACAGCCCGCCTGCGTGTTTGGCAACGGCGGCCCGCACGACTTTTTCTTGGAATTCGCGCCCAGCAGCGACACTCCTTGCGCTGCTGCACGGACCCCCACGGACGCCCACCCCCCGCTGTGGAGGCCCTCGGCCGGGGCGAGACTGCCCGCTCACTCCTGGAATGAATGCCCGATTGTCTCAGCGCGAGATGCTATCTTTGGAAACGAATGGGGCGACGCGCGTCTTATTCTATTCTTGCCTTTGCCCGTCTGTCTGGGTGTCTGAGTCTGGCCGTCTGTCTGACCGTCTGCCTGTCTGTCTCGGATAGCACACACCGCCCCGGCCGGGCGGACACAACAATGGCGCCCGAGGCCCGGGGCGCTGAGCCCTGCGGCGCACACGGACACAATATGGGACGGCGCCGCCGCCGTGAAGGTCCGCTTCCCGCTGCAATTGTTGCGCGGGGTTTTCCTCTTGGCCGACGAACTGACAGCGCTGCTGGAAGCACTGGAGGGAGGGAGGGAGACAGCAGGGAGGGAGGACGAGAGTGTGGGTACCAGAGAGAGGGGGACAACAGAGAGTGAGGGAGAGAGAGAGAGAAAGAGGAGAATGTGTGTGAGAGAGAGAGGGAGGGAGAAAGGACAGAGCCCGAGAAAGGGAAATATAAGCGAGGAAGGGCAAGAAAAAGAAGGAAAAGAGAGAGAGAGAG
>NW_026267475.1:95378-96952 GCF_000697945.3 Frankliniella occidentalis
GGTCGTGAGGATTCTGGGTCGTGACGATTCTGGCTCGTGAAAATTCTGTGTCGTGACGATTCTGGGTCGTGAAGCAAAGCGCGACGTAATTCTGGCTCGTGAAGATTCTGTGTCGTGAGGATTCTGGGTCGTGAAGCAGTGTGCTCTTAAATTCTGGCTCGTGACGATTCTGGGTCGTGAAGCAAAGCGCTACGTAATTCTGGCTCGTGAAGATTCTGTGTCGTGAGGATTCTGGGTCGTGAAGCAATGTCCTCTGAAATTCTGGCTCGTGAAGATTCTGGTTGGTGACGGGACAAGGAGACAAAACGAGACCCTCTCTTACGGAGAAAACGCGTCACGGCCCAGAATCAATTTATGGACTTTGGCCAATTTTGATTGGGGCTGTAGAAAAAGTGATTCGCAGTACCGTTCTGTAATTTGAACATGTTAATTTAGATGTATTTGACCGCCAATCCTGAAAGGGGTAACCTTTCCTTCCTTCTCCTTTGCCCGTGAGAAATGTCTAAAGTTAGGAAAATACGCTACACGGCGCGTCACCAGCCACTCCATGGGGTGTTGCGAGATCTGTCGAATAAGTTGCCTACCACTCAGGCAGTGAAGTAGCTGCCTCGCCCCCTGTCCTGTCGCACCCAGCCAGTCCCCCCCTCCTTCGTCCCCACAACCCGCACGGGAACCGGCACTGGAGCGAGGTGCTTAATGGGTTGCCTACTAACCAGGCGGTGGGGTAGATAGCCCGGCCGACCCCACCTTGTCCTGCTGCGCGTAGCCGCAGCCGCGCCCAGCCAGCAGCACCACCACACCTCTCCTGACTGACCCTCTCCTCTCCCGAAGGGGCGAACTGGCACCAGAGGGGGGCGTTTAATTTGTTGCCTACCTACCAGGCAGTTTTCTGGCAGGACAGAACTTGAAGTTTTTGAGCTGGCATGTTATTTACTGTGCAGTTTTGTTGCACTTTTAAAGTACCGTGAGTGCGATTGGCATAATCTCACCTCACTCTCAGTGGCTAAAGGCATGGTGTGCGTACCTTTGTCACGTTACAACGAATTCGACATAGTATATTCCAACCAATGTGACATGAGTCACAGTGCTCAGTTTAATATTTTGCCTTAAAAATTCCCCCTGAATTTGTTTGTACTTATTTTAACTGCACTTTGACTGGTGCTCTTACTTGTCTTGAAGAGAATTCGGATTAAGTGTAATAAAAAAGAACTCTATCAACCAAATAAAGCAAGAAAACTGCAACGCAATAACTACTTGGTTACCACGATTTGTTGGCCTTTACCTTGCGTGAAGGTGCACAGGAACACAGCTGACACAGTAATGTCGAATCAAAAACAAAATTAATTTTTTCACAAGAACAGTATGCAACTTTACATTGTTTCTATTTATTGAGCTAATGTTCAGGCAAGTCCCAAGTTTAATAAAAATAACTCATTGAAATTCAGTTTAAAAAAAAACACAAAATTCTGCCTCTTAACTTGTATTTAAACGCTGATAGTTTAGCAAAAAATATGTACACTGTTCTACAAGACTTTTTACAAATAAAATTAAATAGTGGAATTTTGGATTACATT
>NW_026267475.1:97085-101157 GCF_000697945.3 Frankliniella occidentalis
CGGGCTGGGCAGGTTGACCAGCGGGCTGGGCAGGTTGACCAGCGGGCTGGGCAGGTTGACCAGCGGGCTGGGCAGGTTGTCCAGCGGGCAGGTCGGCAGGTTGCCCAGCGGGATGCGCAACCCTCGCCTGGTTGCGCTGCCGTGGTTGAACAAAGTCCTGCACAGAATAAAATGTACTGAATTAGCTAGGGCAATATAGTATTGCTAGTTTGACATCACGTCAGAACTTCGATGCATTCTATTAAAATGTGTACCGAGTGTTCAGGCTAAAACATGCTAGTACGTTGGGTTGCCTATGCACTGGCTGCAGGGGTTGCAGGCGCGGGGTGCTGGCGGGGTAGTGGTGGGGAAGCTGCTACTCCCCCGCCACCCGCCCCACGCCTGAAGCCCCTGCAGCCAGTGCATAGGCAACCCAACGTACTGGGGTCTAGACACAAACAACATTAAAACATTTACTTACATCATCATCCGAGCTGTCCTCGGCTAGGGGCGCGGGCGCCGCTGCTGCCACCGCGGGTGCCGCTGGGGCCGCTGGGGCCGCGACGCGCGCCACTCCCCGTCTCCCTCCCCTCGCTACTCTTGGCCGCGGCCCCGCGGGCAGCAGCTCCCCTCTGGCTGGGCCAGGTGCCGGGCCCTGTGGTACCCGGGCCGCTCCAGGCGCGTCGGCGGGCTCCGCTGCTGGCCCAGCAGCTGGTGCAGGTCCAGCTGCTCCAACTGCACCTGCAGGTGCTGCAGCTGCTCCAGCTGCACGTGCAGGAGCAGCGGCAGGTCCACCTGCACGTTCCCTGTTGTCCAGCATCATACGGTAAAAGTACCTGTCCATACTGTGACAGGCTGCCCGGAGGAACCCGCCGATGTCTGGCTGCTCTCCTTCCAGGTAAAGAGCCCTGGAAAGAAAATGATTCCTGTTAATGTCCGCAACATTTGTGTCCGCGTGGGTACGAGCGTTATAACAGTTCATTCTTACCTGCTGTCACGAATATGGTCATCCTGCATCCGGTAATTCGCCCTTTGTCGCCGTCGCACCTGCACAAAGTTTTGCACCTGCCCCCGGTCTCGTGCTCGACTATTGTCAACAGCACGCAAAGCATCTGCAAATAATTAAAAAAACTATGAGCACTTAAAACACGTTACAGGAAATGCATTTAAGAATCACGGCTCGTTCTTATTACGGGTACTATTTTAGCAGGTACTATTTTATAAAACGTTAACGCTAACTCGAAAGAAGATGACTTTTGGCGATTGACGTTGAGCTTTTACTCTTAACTATGTGGGCGGCGGGGCGCGGTGCGGCCTAACGGGGCGTGGCGGGGAGCGGCGGGGAGTGGCGGGGCGCGGCGGGGAGTGGCGGGGCGCGGCTGATCGGAAATAGAGCAGGGTATGCATTCTTACCGACAAACTTCCAGAAGTTTGGATGGACACCCACTGAGGTATTGAGACATTTGTGAAATGCCTCGACCGCATTGTTCGTCCGAAAGTGCAGATGTCCGATGGCAAGTATTTCCACCCCTACCTAGAGAGCAAAACACAATTCTTTACGTATCACGCAAGTACATCCTAAAATACATATCATCGATTACGGTATGATTTAGAATTCTGCAAGCGCAGTTTTTAACAACGTCCATCCCTTACCTCATTAATCCAGTACGTTCTCATGTACCGGAGAAGAGCAGCAAACTGGGGCGTCAGTCCATTTCTTGCCACATGGTTTTCGACGTATTCGAGGCCAGCAACAATCAGCTCCATTGGGAGCAAAGGAAGTGTCATGAGCATCTTTTGTGCCCTCGCTGCCTCCGGGGCCTCCTGCAGCAGGGGCTTGAGGTGGCACTCGTCAACAGCACGGTGAAGCACCGCCTGTAAAAGTTAGAAAAATAAATATTAAGCCGAAAGCAACCTGACTAGGCACTGGCTGCGAACGCCCCCTCCTCCCCTGGTTGTGGATTCGGAGCGGGTTCAGAGCGAGCCCTGTGAAGACAATAATACTGTACCGGATGCAGGCGTGCGGCCGGGTTGCAAACTTGCACGAGGCCGTAAGGCGCCGTGGTGAGCGACGGTAGGCAAGCCCACCCGCACGCCTGCATGCGGTACAGTATACACAAAATAAAGGAAGGGGGCCGTGGACCACCCTGTATTACCCACCTGTCCAAAGTGAAACCAGCATCCATGCACTTCGATTTCAGGCCAGACTCTGCGAAAGCCACTGCGTAGTGCCGGCTCAAAGTCCGCCATTAGGGATGCCGGTCTCTGGATGCCAGGCACATGGTTACATATGCACCGTAGAACGGCCTCATAGGCGTCAGTAGTACGCCGCGTCATAAGTGCATACGCCACAGGGTACAACTGCGCAAAGAACAGTGTTGTTATAAACTTTACAGTTCACATGTGGAAGAGTGGACTATGAACACTGGTAAAGTGTGAGACTGTTATACTCTAGCAAATGTGAGGCACTGTGTCTCACATTAGCTAACTAGTAGAACACCCAGTTCTTCACATTAGCTAAAGTACAACACTCAGTGCCTCACATTAGCTAATGTGAGCCACTGGTTGTTCTGCTTTAACTAAAGCGAGGCACTGGGTGTTCTACTTTCGCAAAAGTGGGGCACTCGTGTTCTACTTAGGTAAAGTGAGGCACCGTCACATTACCTAAAATATGACGGTCTACCACGCTAACAGTGAACTGCACACAGTTTGGTTTATAGCGCATCTAACCCGAAAAGCGGTACTAAGTACTTCTGATTCCTACCTGCTTCTTTTGGCCATGGTTATCCTCGTCAATAACATGGAGGCTGAACAGCTGCTCTAGGTTAAGATTCAGAGGGATAGACTTAAATGTGCCGTCCGCGTGGGCCCTCCACCCTGGCCTCACAACTAAATCACTAAATGTGTGTGATACAAACACAGCACATTGAGTTCCGTCCGGAGCAACGAAGGATTCTCGAAAGAAGTCGTTACCCTCTGAATCCTTAGCCCAGTTCGTCCAGTTAGGGTGGCGCAGTGTCTCCTGCAGGTTCAGAAGGTCGGTCGGCGTAGGAGGCACATGCGCCCTCCTGATTCGCTGCATCATTTGAGATGCAGCAGGAAACGCATATGCCCGTGCTCCAAGGCGAAACCTGTGAAAATTAAAATACGTTTTTAAGGGCTTGCCCGTAATAAGTATCTCCTTATCATCACGTACTTATTGCTGACTGACCTTGCACTTGCGTTGTCATACAGACGACGATAATCCTCGGAACTTTCCCTTGCCAAGCGCCTTAGCTCATTTTTGAAACGTATTAAGTCCAGCATTTCCAAATCGGGCCCGTGGTTGTGTTCCCGAATTGGGTACACATTGTCACCACTGAAGGCCGCAGATCCCTGGCAGCCTCCAACTTGACACTTAACATGCGTCAGCACATCACCAATATGGGACAGAAGGTAAATAAAGTCGAGATGGAGAAATACAAATCTCCCTCCAGAAAGACCTTCAACTCTCTCCATTCTCCTGCAACAAAACAAGAAAGCGATAAAGAAAGAGCGCACTGATACACTGTGAGCACATCACGTAATTACACTGAAACGTGTTGGTACACTTTACACTGTAAAAAAATATCTATGAAGATTGACGATAAATTATGGAAAATTTCACTGTAAATTAACTACTATTTCTCACAGTGTATCGCCATTCCGTTTCAAATGGGGGGCCGCGGAGGAGGCGGGGGGCGCCGATTTGGTTCGAAAAACATAACTAGCCTACCCTGCCTGCAAGAGAGAGAGAGAGAGAGAGAGAGAGAGAGAGAGAGAGAGAGAGAGAGAGAGAGAGAGAACTTTGAACATGACATGGCCACTTATCGAGCCACCGACCGCCGACGGGTAGTACCCGAGTGCCGTGTCTGCCGCGTGGCTACACTCCGCCACCACCATCTTCCGAGCCGGGAGCTGCCTCGGGTAAGCTGGGCTGCCGATCGCTCGCCTCCTCTATCAAGGTGGTCGCCTCCCCCCCTCCCCTTTCGTCTCTAATGAGCCGCCTAAAAGGTAGGCAATTTGTGCCACAAAAACCCTTTAAGTAGGCAACCCACTGTGCACCCCCCCCCCC
>NW_026267475.1:101207-102447 GCF_000697945.3 Frankliniella occidentalis
CCCCCCCCTCTCTGTCAGCCGGCCTTTAATCCGCGCCTGCCCTCACCCCTCCCCTCCCGCTCCCCTACCAAGACGGGCGCCGAGTAGTCCTTTTCTAAAGGTCCAAAGAGCTCAAAAGAGAAAGCGCGGTGTATGACCATGACCGAATAGCAGGGCTGGGCAATACCTACTACCTACAGTACCTAGGTAGTACCTAGGTAGTACTGAACAACGTGGCGTACTGAAAATACATTCTTCCTTTACCGATACGAGGTACTTTTCAGAAACAGAAAAACAGCAAACTGTTTTGTTAGGTGCTGCTCAAAGAATTTTTAAAAGCCGAGCATCGGCTAAATACCGGTTAGACCGAGAGAGCTGGAGCATGCGTGAAACAAAGGTGGATGCGCGACAATTTTGTAGACCCCCCCCCCTCCCCGGGCCCACACCAAGGTCAACGACGCGTCGGGGCAACACAGCTGAGCCCAGCTCCAGCTGAGCGCAAAGATTGTTTTGATGCTTTCCTTTTCCAGCCCCCGCATCCCCCTCTCCTTGCAGTCATCTGGTCTGTTGCTATGAGCCTGTCCGAGCCTGTCTCCCGGGCCCCGGGCCGCGCCAGGGCATGTCCTTAAGCAACATTTACTAGCTGCATGCCCGGCATTCCGGGTGCAGCACGCCCACCGAGGAGGGGCGGCAGGTCAGTCTTGAGCCGGCCCCCGTCAACAGCTGCTGGGGGCTCGTGCGGGCACGGGAGAGGGGAAGGGTGGGGCAGGCTAGCCGCGCCCCGCCGGCCCGGCTCAGCGTGGTGGTGCACTTGTTTGCGCGGGCTGACGGAAGGTGGCACACTGTTAAAAGGGCAGGGGTTGGGGCGCGGGGCGCGAGGAACAGCGCTTCGAGATTCAAGGGGCTCAAGTGGGGTCGGCCGGCTGGCTCATTATGACCCGGCGCGGGGCGCGGCACGAGGTGAATGCTGGAAAGTGTTTACAACTCCGGCAGAGCGATGACAGGGGGGACTGCCACCGGGCTTGGCACGGACAAACGGACGGAAAGCCTCCCCCGTGATGCAGGAGCGTCGCGGCCGGGCGAGTCCCGAAACTTTCGACGCGGTGCGCAATCCGATTGCGTTCGGGGCGGGGGACGCGGTGTTAGGTGTAACGTGATGCGTCACGCGCGCCACCCGACTGTTTGCCTAAATCAGCTATACTCACAAGTGCAGCGGGCCGCGCGCTCACTCATCACGAGTGCGCTCGCCAGTCTTTAACCA
>NW_026267475.1:102939-104725 GCF_000697945.3 Frankliniella occidentalis
CGCGCGGGCCCAAATCTTTAACGCTGTTGCGCGGTGGGTTCCCGATGTCGCAGAGAGTTCGGACAGTGACCAACGTTCTCAGCATCAAATTTGCTATCAGAAAAGTCACCGATGAGGATTTTGATTTTTGGATGAAACAGGCTAGCGGGCGCGGGGCACAGAGCGCGGGGCACAGAGCGCGGGGTAGAGAGCGCGGGGCACAGAGCGCGGGGTAGAGAGCGCGGGGCACAGAGCGTGGGGCACAGGGCGCGGGGCACAGGGCGCGCGGGCGCGGGGCGCGGGGCGCAGGGCTCGCCTGTACTGGATACCTACCAGCACGCTTTGCGGGAGCATTCGTCGAGCGGTCAAAACGGTCAACTTTTACCTTCGGGTACGGTAGTGATAGTCAAAAAGGAACCGGACGCAAAAAAATGAAAGAAAAAATGGTCGCTGTATCCAAACTTAGAAAAAAACGAGCAAGAAATACTGGCGTAAAGGCAAAAGAACTCGTATCTTCAAACTCGTCAAGGGACTAAATTAACACCGCCCATCAAAATTGGGATGTCCATCGCTCCAGACTTGAAACTGGAAGTCGGAGGCCCCACCCCCTTCTACACAAGAAAAGATCAACAGGTAAACAATTTAATTACTTACCACGACAGTAGTGTGGGTGGCGTGGCACGTGTCTCTTTCTTCGCTCTTCAGTGTCGATCAGAAACAGGTAGCCCAGGTAGCTCAGGGTGCAGCGGTGTTGTTATTGTTAGCGAGGGGTGCTCAGCAGGGAGCAAGCGCGACCAGGTATAGATGCCGGAGAAAATAAGGCCACAAAACACAATCACAAAAGTCACAAGCTGGTCACAAGTCACGCGGATCGCAGATAATAAACGCACTGCACTTGTCGCGGCAAATCACAAACGGATGCACGGAAAGCTCCTCGCAAGTGACTCGTCACTTCGGGGGTTGTTGTTGCACTGGCTGGGGTCCGGGGTCCGGCCGAGGGCGGGCGCGCCCTCGAGGGCCCGGCGGCGGGGCTCGGGTCGGCCCGGCCGGGCTGCGTCGCGCCAAAAGTAGTCTTGTCTATTCATTGGTTGAGTAAGATCACGTGCTCATCCACTGTCTTCCCTCGGGACCAACAATCAATGCGCAGGCAGCCCGCTCGTAAAGTTATTGCATAGTGAGCGCAGGAAAAGCCTTTTCGCCCCGCTCATTTACACCAGTGGGGACCCAGCCGTCCAGACCCCGCCTCCCTTCTCCCCTCCCCCCTCCTACGCTACCCCCGGTGGACCCCACCATCTCTTCTCCCTTGTATTGCTGTCTTTGTTATCCCCAGCAGCAAAGCATCCTACATCTCACTCCCGCTCAGCAGCACGGCTCTCGCCTTTACTATAGAATGTTGGTGATAAAAGGGCCAACCGGATGTCGATGCAAATCTCAAGTGTTTCATGTGTTCAACTAGTGTTTTCGCGGTTTTCCCCGGTTTTGACCGATCACGTATAGCCCTCCTCACTTCTCATCTGCAGCATGAAGCCGCTTCCATAATTGAACATCCTGCCAAGATGATTCGCCGTGTGCTTTATGTCGCGGCACGCCTCCTTACAACCCATCAGGCCTGCGTCCACTTCCATGGCTTTGAACCAAACCCAACGAGTACCGAGTAACTTAGTGTATGGCATTCCCTCCCAGCCCACCCGGGCCCGGTGACTGCGCTGGAAAGAAGCTCTCTCTCTCTCTCTCTCCTCTTGCGCGACCTGTGTCTCCTCCCTCTTAGCTCGCACAATTCAGACGACACTTGCGCAGACCCCCCCCC
>NW_026267475.1:104775-113934 GCF_000697945.3 Frankliniella occidentalis
CCCCCCCGCTCCCCAGACCACCTTGGTCATTCCCTCGAGACCAGCGACGGTCGCCGATGCGAGGGGAAATCACTTGCGTACACCATAATTTAACGCTCTAACGCGAACAATTTGTATAACTCTTGACCATTTGCGCAAAAAAATAAAGGGGTGTATACTGTACACTACCTCGACGAGCAAGTGACAAATAAAGGCGACAGATATGAAAAATTACGCGGTTTTTTCCCGGAATTTTTAGAAGAGGGGACAAATAGACGAAATTGAGTTACACCGTGGGTCCCCTCGGGGGTGGAGTAGCCTAGAGTCATATGGGATTCTAGAGTAGCCTGGCGCGTGGCGCGGTCGCTCTCAGAAGGCGATTTTTCAGATCTCTGGTTTACAAGTGTGCGAGTGCTACATTCGTATACTCTTACCGTGCTGTCGGTCATTCGAAACGCGTAAGCCTATTCTCTCCCTCCCCCCGTTTTCTCAGAAGAGACCCTTTCGTCTGACCTTCGACCATGGTCACGCGGAACATTCTCAAAAGACAAAGAGAGTGAATAACAAGGCCCCGGCAACACACAACATTCTAGTAACCGTGAAATATGTAAGCGCTCTCGATTGCGTCCAGCCAGAGCAGACGAATTGTTGTGGGTCAACAACATCGACCAGTTAGATCAAGAAGACCGGGGGGGGGGGGATAAGTGTGTATAAATCTGAAACTTAGTAGACATGTAGAATGGGATGCCCCAGTTACCGTAAATTTTAGTCCTTAGCCGGAATAGGTGTTCAACTCGAGTTGTTGAACAAAAAAGGGCATAAATGCAGACGTTTGTAGTACTGGCCGTTAAGCCAAAAAATGTATCTCTAATAAAAATTTTGAGCTAAATAGGAAAAGTGAACTTTTCCTAGTTCATGAGGCCGCTTCCTTGGCCAGGCTCAAGCCGAAACGCGGCCTCCTCGGTAGGCCTAAATTCCCACGTACACGGAAAATAAAAATCGGTTCCGTGCTAATCGATTTAGCAGGCAAATTTGGCACCCCTGCCATAAAAGTAGCTATATAATGAAATATTTAGCTGTACTGCGAAATAGTATTGGCGATACAGCTAGTACATTGCTTCAGTTTGCTGTACAACTAAAAGTTTAGCACTGAAGCTAAAAAAATTAGCTGGGCCTATGCTGACGAATTTTTTGCACCAGTGCTACAAAAATAGCTAAGGTGCTATATTTGTTTTTGCGTGTATGCGGCGCTTTTGAACTCAGGGTGAAAAGCACGACACTTTTCTCTCCACTCCCTTCCGTGCGCCGCCCGGCCCCCGTGGTGCACGGTCAACGTCGGGGAGCTTCGGCAACCGGCCGTGAAACACAGCTAAGCAGATATTGTTTTCATGCTGCCCCCTCACCCCCTCGCCTGTCAGTCGCCTGCATGGGGCCAGGCCAATTTTCCCGTTTGTTTTGATACGCAGATTGTCGACTGACGTTGGACGGAGAGGACACTGCCAGCGAGGAGTGCCCCTCCGCCTCCCCGCTCCCCCCGCGCCTGCCTGCTTGTACCAGGTGGTCGTTTTACTATACCGCCTGCGCGGGTGCGGGTGGGCTTCCTTATCCTCGCTCTCACGGCTCCTTATGGCCCCGTGCGAGTAAGGAACCCGCCCGCACGCGTGCATGCGGTAGTACTGTATAACTACGAAAGTATGCGGCGTGAGTCAGCCACCTGGTATATAAACAACGAATGTTAACCCTCGCGGCGCGCTGGTCCACGCACTTGAAGAACGTCATGCTCCTCGCACCATGCGCCTCAACCCCTGCCCACTTGGTGCGTGGTCAGCCGAAGCGACCGACCGTCACGCCCACTAGAAAAGAGAGTCCAAATCCTCAAATTTTTTATTATAGCCGCAGCAATCTGAAATATGAAAATACGCTTGTTTTCAGCGGGCTGAAATTCCCAAGTAAGCAAAATTTAAAAGGTAACTTAGTTATAGCAGAATTCGCTGAACTAAGTGTGCAAGCGTAACACTTGTAAGAGTGCAACTGCAAGTTGAATACTTGCAAGTAGGAAACTCCGAAGTAAGCACTTCCTTTAAACTCCCACTGTGTAGGAAGTGCTGAAATGAGTTGCACACTTGCAAGAAGGCACCTACCAAGTTGAACACTTGCAAGAGTACCACCATGGAGTTGCACACTTGCAAATATTTAACTTGCAGTAGCATACTTAGTAGAAGTTTGTTCTGAAATGTTTTTCAAGTTAGTTAATCTCTGTTTTGGGTTCCCTGACCCTTTCGGGGGAGGGAGCACCCGATTTCGTCGTGCAGGGAGGGGGGGGGGGCAGGGACCTTGTGAGGGTGGAGGCGGGGCCCGGCCCTCCGCACCTTTCCTCCTCTTGAGAAATTTCCTCAGTCTATTCATTTGCGCTATTGCAACATCAAATAATAATAATCAAATCGAATTAGTGTTAAGAAACAAACACTTAACAATTTTGTAAGACTATCGATACCTGATAAAAGACGTTCATAATTTACTTGGCACATAGGTCAGTTTGATATATCTTAGAATAAGAAACCTTTTGGAGGGATTCGGCGATTGTAAACAATAACTTTTTCTTTTGACCCTCAACTACTTCCACGCAACCATACAGAAAAAAGCCGCGGGCAGCGCCCCGACGCGAACGCACGACTGACAAGTAAAACTGCCGTCACAGTTTAATGCGAGTGTGTTCCCGACTGAGCGTGTATTAGTCAAAGACCTTTTCGAAAGAAAAGACGCAGAAAGAAATGGTGTCATAAAGAAATGAGGTCCACGGCGGAAGGGCACAGAACGCATAGCCCCCCCCGCCACCCCACCCCACTTTATAGTCCCTGGCCGTCGAACTCTTTATTGCCATTGATTTGCACTGTAAGAATTGTTACACTTGTATTTTGTAGATCTCTTCGGCGATGCTGGGCGGTGAAACTTTGCCGCCCGCTTGACTTCCCTGTGCTCGCACCTGGCCGAGCTCCGTAGCTGTATGTAAGCTGTCAGGTAGCGAGAAAAGTAAAAGGGGCTGCGAGAGGGAAGGGATTAAAAGGGGGGGGGGGCAGTGGCCCAACGAGCCTGTCCCCCCATGTAAGTGATCGCATTTTGCAGCGACAAACCAGGATTTAATTCAAGTCAATATCAATTAATAATAAGTCAAACTAACCAACTAACCGCACAAACTTCTACTTTTTATTTTAATCCTATGGTTTTTGAAGTCAACATTTCCAAATCCGCAAAATTTGTTTACCTCAGACTAAAATTTGAACGCAAATTGCGTCCTTGGAAGGCGTCAGTCCGACACTCCATCTGGTTCCACAACGCCACGCCACGCACCCCCGCTGTAGCGGGGGGGGGGGGGGAGGCTACGCAGAGTCGGGAGAGTCGGGCCGAGGCCAGGCCCGACCAGCTGATCACCTGATCAGCTGATGCCCCCTGCTCTGAAATCTCAACAGTGTACATTGTATGCTACGTACGAGCCGAGCAGGCATGTGCTTGGGCCCCGCCCCGCAGAATGTCCTTAACTTTGCATTTTAAGCGAGATTATTGTTACTCAAGATTTCAAAGGGGGGCTTGAGGGGGCGAGAGAAATCTGACCCTGCGCGGGCGAGAAGGACCCCCTCGCGCGCCCTCGCTGACCTGCGCTTACGCACTGAAGCGGGAGCGGGCTGGGAACACGAGTCCTCTCGGTCGACCTCATCCTCGTCCAGGCATTCACTTGGTTTGACTTTGACTTCCTGTTCGCTAATACGCATGTAGCACGGAGACATCCGGCGATAGTTAATGTGTCGCCTCTAGGTTTGTGTGGCAATAACTTGCCTATAAAATGTGAGCACTAAGTGCCCTTCTTCATTACTGCCTCCTCACCTACCCCCGCTACATCCGTACCTGATCGGGACCCGGCCGTCCCGTCCCTTCGTAGACCCGCCAAGCCGGGCCTCGTCCCGTAGTGCGGAATCAAGATGCCGAAACCCATACTTTTACTTGGCCTTTAAACTTACGTAAAAAATTTCTACAATTTCTAGAAATTTTTAATTTTTATACAGTCCCTTGTGGTCTGTCTCTACCCGAAGGTAAAAGTTTCCCGTTTCAATAAATATTGCCGGTTCTTGTTATCTAGTTTTGATAAAGATTGCCGATTGACGTTCTAGTTCCAGTTTTGATAAGCCGATTGGCGTTGATAAAGATCTGTCCTGCTATAATGTTATATTTTGGGAGGCTGTGGGGGAAGGCTTTCCGTCCGTTCCCACCGGACCAAGCCCGGTGGCAGTCCCCTGTCATCGCTCTGCTGGGGTTGTAAACATTGCCAGCATTTGCTTCGTGTGCGTGGTGCCGCGCCCCGCGCCGGGTCATAATGGGCCGAGCTGCAGCCCATGTGGCCCGGGCCGACCCGGGGGCGGCCTATTGTCGGCCCGGATAGGGTCGGTGCGATTCCTGAGCGGCCTGTATATCTTTTGTTCTCCGGGTGCGAGCTCGGAGGCCTCTTCGGTCAAGATAAGTTGTCAGGACATCTAGAGGCGTTCAGCACGAGCCCGCGGCTCAGTCTAGCGGCACCCGGATGTGGCCCTCGAGAGCGCACGGCGCCCTACGGGCGCGCGGGCGGTGCAGGATACTGGCGCCGTCCGCCAGCGCCCTACAGCACGAGCCCGCGGCTCAGCCTGGCGGCGCCTAGCGTTTCAGCTAAGAGCGGGGCAGCTTAGATCGGGGCAATACTGTAGGTGGGGCACACAGACACTAAGTGTCCAAATTAGAAGTTTTTGCGAAGCATAAGTTTTTAGCTCACCGTCCATAAGATCTTGCCCGACTAGATGTCAGTGACGCTCACCAGCCGCTCACCGGCAAGGGTGAAAGGTGGGCGTGCCCTAGGCGCGAGGCCCCGAGGAGGCCCGGAGGCCCCCGGGGGCAGGGATGGAAAATCTGAATTAAATTAATCGAAACGGAGCGATACTGCATAGTTCCATTCAATCGAAACTATTCCAAGGAACAAAACGAAAAGGAACGGAACTAAACAAAGAACAAAACTGAGAAAAACTCCAAGGAGTAAAACTGCGTTTCGATTCGATCATTTTTGTTCATAAGAGTTAAACATAGTTCCTTTCTTTTAGTGACGTCATTGGAAGAACAAAACGTATCGGTCCCTTGGGGATAGTGCCTACTGTGACCTGTCGCATTCGCGCGTGTGTGTGCTTCTGCGTCCGTGCCTCTACGTGCTTGTGTGTTTGCGCGTTCGTGCGCAAGTATCTGCGTGCGTGTGCGTGCATCTGCGCACGCACGTGACACGTACGGGTCCGCGCACGCACGTGACACGCACTCAACACGCACGCACACGACACGCACGCGATACGCACGCATCTGCGCACGCACGCGACACGCACACGATACGCACGCATCTGCGCACGCACGCGACACGCACGCATCTGCCTACGCACGTGCATGCGTGTGTGCCTGCGTTCATGCAGGCGCGTGTGTGTTGGAAGGGGGTAAAGTATCGTGACGTCATACTGACGCCCCCCCCCCTCTCTCTCTCTGAATTGTTGTTGTTCGCCGGCAAGTGACCAGGAACTAAACGTTTTGATCCTCTAATCACGTGGTCAATAAGGAGTGAATTTATTCTCGCCAAATGAATAATTCCGAACGAAAGTTTTGTTCTTTTGGTTTAGTTCCGTTCCGAATGAAACCATTGCAAAAATTGTCGGTTTTGTTCCGTTCCAAACGAAACGAAACCGAAAGAATGAAACGTTTTGTTCCGAACAAAAAGGAGTAAAACCAATGATGTAATTCCGATTTTCCATCCTAAATCCGCGGCCCAGCCCAGCGGCCCGCCGTATGGCCTGTGCTAGCCTGTGCTGCCCCCCTCCCCGCCCCCGCAGCCCCCGCGCGCCGAACACATCGGCAACTGTGCAGCCTGCGCCCGCCTGGCCCCGGAGGGCGGGGTATAGACTCAGG
This sequence comes from Frankliniella occidentalis, assembly GCF_000697945.3. Lineage (NCBI taxonomy): Eukaryota > Metazoa > Arthropoda > Insecta > Thysanoptera > Thripidae > Frankliniella > Frankliniella occidentalis. Next base: position 110,713 of record NW_026267475.1, read on the forward strand.
TGGGTCGGATTCTTTCTGACCCCATAGTACCTTTTACCGTTCACCTGAGGTACCCGTTCTGGGCTTCAGTGCACGGCCGGGCTTTTCCTCGGTTCATGCGCTTGCCATAAGAGTTCCCGGAGCAGATTTGATGCGGGAATGAAGAGGACACTTTGGCCTACCTGATGCATGGAAACAAAATGGCTTCCGTATTTTCTAAATGTTTAATATTTCAAACTCCCTTTTTTCGGGCGCGCGCGCGCTGCTGTCCTTCTTTCTCCTGTGCCCTGTGCGTGCGAGGGAGAGCGAGCGCGCTGGGTGGTGGGGGAGGCAGCGGGGCTCCAGCGGACCGGCAGTGGCGCGGCCGCGCGGGCGGCTCTGCCGTGCTGCCGACAGTGGCGGCCTCTAGTGGATTTCGCCCGTGACCGGGGCGCCCGTCCTCACCGCACAGCACAGCATACAGCTTACGTACAGCTCTTGCAGCCGCCCCACCCCCTCTCCACCCCCTCCCCCTCCTTCCAGCTGCGCAGCTCGGAGCTTGGATCTCGCCTCGGGCCGGCGCGGCGCAGTAATTCGAACTCTAATTTAAATACGTATGAAGAGACAGAACTAAATGAATTCAGAAATATTATATATCGCCGCTGCTCTCCAAGCCGCGTTCAACGCCGTGTTCAACGCCACGTTCAAAGTCGCGTTAAAAGTCGCGCTCTAAGCGGCGTTCAAAGCGGCGTTAAACACCGCGCCACACCGTCGCGCACATTGTCGTAACGTTAACGTTTTTGAGTGAGTGAGTGTGTGCCTGAGTGTCGCGTCAGGCCCCTTCTCAACAATACTAGGGTACCACCCACGGCCGCGGCTCCCCCCTCTCTCCCCTTTATATGTCTATCAAAGACGATCAACGAGTAAAACATTTAAAATATGATGCAAAACCATCACAAATAAAAATCAAACTAGAAATATTAAAACACAGGTATACTATAGTATTAAATTTATATCATCTGCTTTCAAGATAGATTCTTGATTCAGATTTTTATTATACTAGACGGACGCCCATGATGCCGCCACCCGTGATTGGCACATCGGCGTAATGCCGGTGCCACACTTTGATCAAATTTCCGCACATGACTTGTCTGACTGCGTAGGGTGGGCAGTACCAGCTGCCTGGCCCTGACCATCCGCCGGGAAGGTAGGCAACTTATCGTACATCCCTACTGCTGGAGCAGCTTTGCCTGACTGCCCGCCTGGCCGGTAGGCAACTTATCTTACACTCGAAAGCAATATTACCGGCAGATGAGGGGAGGAACGATTTTTCTGGGTGTTGACTTTCAGTCTGGCTCGTTGGGCAAATGTTTATGGGTAGTGAAGTTTCTGTGTGGCGAAGCATATGTTTCTTTGTCGTGAAGTGTCTGTGTCGCGAGGCAAATCTTTCTGTGTCGTGAAGCGAATGTTTCGTTGTCGTGAGTTTTCTGTGTGATGAAGCGCCAAGGGATGTTCTGTGAACATCCCTTTCTGCAGCGCCAGTCAAAAACGTACGAAAACGATGGATTGATTCTGGCTGGTGACGCGCCGTGTGGCGCATTTTCCAAACTGGTGGTGAAAGGGAAGTGAAAAGTGTTGTGATATACCGCTTCACTGTTGAAAGTGACCAGAAACAGCATTTATAGTATTTGGTTTAGTATGGCAAACAACGTAAACCATTCTTGATGGTAAATAGCTTGTGAAAGGGAAGTGAAAGGTATCGCGATTCCTCATTTTATATATGGGGGTGTACCAGGAACATCATCTACACTCCGTGGACCACTCTGGCCAAAAACAGAAACAATTTTGGCCCGAAACTGGTGGTGAAAGGGAAGTGAAAGGTATTACGACGTACCGCTTTACTGTTTGAAGTGACCAGAAACGTCATTCATAGTCCGTAGGCTAGCGTGGCAAAAAAACAAGCAATTTTTGATGGTAAATAGCTAGGTGAAAGGTAACTTGATCACTGTTAAAAAATCCTACAGGAAATTCTACAGTTTGCCCTGTCAATTTGTCGCTAGGGTCGCGACTGTAATTTTTGATTACAGTCCACTCTGTACAGGATGTACTGTAACTTCGCAAACCGCCTTTTTGGTCAACACAGCACTTGACTTCAACACTGAAGTACAGCCCATATCATAACAGTCTGGCCTGTACATAAAATATACAGGACGGACTGTAGTCAAACTGTAATTCCTTACAGCATTTTTAACAGTGATGGACCTCCTTAATGCATAAGGTATGCCAGGTACATCATCTAGACACGTGTTAAAATTGTAGAGCGGTTCTGTGAACATCCTCTCCTGCAGTGCCAGTCAAAAACATACGAAAACGATGGATTGATTCTGGCTGGTGACGCGCCGTGTAGCGTATTTTCCAAAGTTTAGACATTTCTAACGGGCAGAGGAAAAGGCAGAAAAGGTTACCCCTTTCAGGATTAGTAGTCAAGTACCTTCAGATTAACATGTTAAAATTGCAGAGCGGTACTGTGAACCACTTTTGCTACAGCCCCAGTCAAAAAGGGACAAAGTCCATTGCCGGATTCTGGGTGGTGAAGCAGTGCACCCCGAAATTCTGGCTCATAAAGATTCTGTGTCGTGAGGATTCTGGGTGATGAAGCAGTGCAGTCTTCAATTCTGTGTCGTGAAGTACTGGGTTCCGAAATTCTGGCTCGTGAAGATTCTGGGCCGTGAAAATTCTGGGTGATGAAGCCCTACCAGACCGGAAGGAGGCATGAGAAGCACCGACAGTGGGTTTGCGATAATGTTAACTCGAACTCATTCCAGAACTATACAAGTTATACCGGTCTGCCGGTTTGCGATTCCAAATATTTACCGCTCGCCCGTTGCGATATTTCATCATTGGAGATGAAATGCAATACATTTTATATGAAAAGAATTATAACAAAACAAATAGTGATCGGGAACCGCAAAAGATTAGTTATCGCTAATTTTTGTAGACAGAGAGACAGAAAAAGAGAGAGACACACAAGGAAGGGAAGAGGGGGACTTGGAGCGGTTGCTGGTTTTACTTTCTCTTCCAAGGAAAAGTGAGCGCGCAAAGCCCCACGCAGTAACTTGTTTTCTTTTTCTGCGAGTATGTCCCTCTCTCTTGCCGTGGCTGGACAAAATTATGCAAATTGTGCGGTGCGCGCGGGCGACTGCAGGGATGAGTGTACTTCTCTCACCTGCAGGGGAGGGGTTGCGGGGGGAAGAGGGGGCTGGG
>NW_026267475.1:115674-116964 GCF_000697945.3 Frankliniella occidentalis
ACTCTAAACGAGCGACGTTTGTGAAAATGACTCAAAATGAGTCTTATTCGTAACCAAAAATGTCGCGGAAAGTTACTCCAAACGAGCGATGTAATTAATATCGCTCTCCCAAGAGTCGTCAAATTGGCTTCACAATATCGCTCTATTTGCATCGTATTTGGTCACTCCTTTACTTGTAGTGAGAAACGTCTCATACCTGTTGTCCTTACCTCTGAACCCAGAAAAATGAAAAACGAGCGAATGGTTACTGCAGGGACAACCATGAAATATGGTCTCAACCATTTTTATGGTTATCCCTGAAAGAACCATATCTCAGATAGTTTCTCCAACTTTTAAATTTTCTGGGTGTGGAGAGAACGGTTTACGCTGGAGCTTGTCTATCTTTACAGTGCTTTCAAGAACACACAAAATATTAAAAGAACAAATTTATACATTATTAGATGCATTCTAAAGCACATCTTTAACAAAATGCAAATAGACAAATTTTATCTTTTCGACGGAAGGAAATATCAACAGGGGAGACGCAGAACACAATGTTTTAAGCTAAGAAATACACTCTTTATCTTATCTCCGCACACAGAATGTGCCATCAACCCCTTGCCGTTACGAAATTGCAAAGTTTATCAGATGCAAGGATTATTAGCGCCTGATCGGTAGGCAACATCTTGCCTGTCCAGCATGCGTGTACTGTGGGGTGGCCTACCCTGAGTCTAACAGGCGCTGAGCTCCCGTAGCTTCCCCTGGCTATGGATCGGTGCGTTTAAGTTTCCGCCGCATAAACTCAAACAACCTCTGGCGCACACCTCGGAACGATATATCGCTGTCACTCATTGACACTCGATTCACTCCTAGTCTCGCCGTGATCTATACTCAAACTTTGCCGACCGTGCGCGGATTCTAGCCCTATCACGATGAAATAAATAACGGCAAAAATATTGCGGTGAAATAAAACTTACTTTTTTTTGAGCTGTGTTTACTGATTCACCCCATCACAAGTGATGGATTGGGAAAGGCTTGCGCTTCACTCAGTGCCACGCGGCCTATTCCGCTTGAGCTTGACTCTTGACGGCACGACGTCATCGCGCCATCTCCCACACTGTAAATCGAAAAAGGAACATCGGGGGTTTGTACCCTTTTGAAAAGGCAACAAATCGCGTTTCCTACCATGCGAAGGCAAAAACGATGTTTCTTGCCCCTGAAGGCAGGAAATGTTACCTTTTGAGTGTAAGGTGACAATTGTTGCCTTTGTGGTGGCTAGATGTTGCCTTTTTGTGGGGGCCGCCCCTACCT
>NW_026267475.1:126204-131271 GCF_000697945.3 Frankliniella occidentalis
TTGGTGTGAGGTATTTTGCCTAACACCATTTGGTGTTAGACTGTCTCACACCCGAGTTTCCAGAGCACTATTAAAAAATATTGTCAAACTATCATACTGTTTGTAATGACTGGTTTGTTGTAAAAAACAACATAATTCGTTTTAATTGGCACGTGGCAAAGTTCCTTCTATTTTGCCCGTAGTGGTCCATGACAATGATTCCTACTTTTCACCGTGTTGTAACACTACAACAAAACCGTTCTTAATTTTGATAGCAAGATGTATCGTTAAAGGACGAACAAGTTTGTGTTATTACAAATTTTTGGTGCAGGTGGAAGTAAATTACCACTGTTTTGAAATGAAAATTTGTTTCAGAAAATTTGGTGAATGTTGTTGGATTACAACATGTGTTGATTTTTAAAAAACATTTGTTGCTACCAGACTTTACATCAAATGTGTTCTAAATTTACAGTAATTTTTTTAACAGGGTGAGTATTTGTACTGGCCTGACGCGTCCATATAAGCTGGATCTAAGCATTGTTCCACGCCGAAAGCTGTGCGCTGGACCCTCTGTTTTGCCGAACCCACGTCCGCGTTTCCGAGAAGGCCGGATGGGGGAGGGAAACAACTACCCGGTATGAATCAATATAACTCGTGCAGTGTCATAGCACAATGCAAACTTACCAGACAGGACTCTTCACTGCTAAAATATCATTTATTACTTGGACTGTTAACTAATTTCGCCAGGCGCGTGGTAGCGTCACTATCGTGAATATCGTGAAGCCTGTTACGCGAGACGTGGTTTGACGAACATCCTACCGTTTTATTGAAATGAAAACTTTTACACGAAGTAGTCTTAGACCCAGAATATGTTAAGCTCGCTCAACTCGCGTCGTAAAGAAGAAAGTCCGTTTTTTTCGCATCAAAGCCCCCTCTGTGAAGTGTGTCGAAAGAAGCTCGACTGTTGTGCTGAGCCGTGCGGACACAGCAACAAGCTGGCTTTATCTCATTGGGGCTGAGGCCGGCAGGCTGGCCGTGCCGTGCCAGGCCCCCGCCCGTCGCCCGCCGCGCTCACCCAAGGGTCCCCCGCGCCCCGCCCGCCGCCCCCTGGGCCTCAGGGCTTAGCTGCAATGATAAATGGGCGCGTGTACACGGTGACAATGATTGCTGCCACAATACGCGGGGCGGTTCTGCTCCGCTCTGCTGCCGGGAGCGAGGTGGAAGGGTGAAAGGCTGGGCTCTCCTAGGCCTGGCTTGGCTCGGCCCGAGGGGGACACATTTCGACCATTTTCTTATCGCCGTGTTTTGACGCGGCGTTGAAAACCTCCATCATCTTCTTGTCCCTAGGCCTTGGGCTGCACAGGCAGAGCGGCGCTTCTCCCGTGGGACGATGGGAAGTAGGCCTCGGGAAAGAGCTCGGCACCAGTTGAGATTAATTTTTATGAAATAAGGTTGGTCCGCGGTGATAGATTAGTGCTAATTAATGCGTTTTGTAAGTTATCTTATATCCTCTCACGTTTTAGGCATGGCAATTCTTTATCGTAACGGCACAGCACTACTTTCCATTTTAAACAACCCTGAGCATTAGTTAGAAAAAAATAAAGGCTTTACTTTCTGCTTGTAAAATTCTTAAAGAAAGCCATTAACATTTTCCGTATTACGTCGATTTCGTGCATTTACAAGGCTGCATAATTCGGCGTTTCCTCACAAGGCATACGCATTTTTAGCATTTATATACAGATCTGAGGGGCATTGAGATCCCTGATGTTCGATGGAACTTGGAAAGAGTTTTGGCAGGACTCGGCGTTATAACAGACAAATATAGTGATAAGACGACATAATTTATAATTCGACGAATGTGTTTTATTAGTCGAAACAATTTTTAATTGACTATAAATTTTAAAAGTGAGAACGTTTTGTAGTTCTTGCAAACCCCTTTGTTGGGTTTTCAGTTCCTATGCCTAGTTTTTTCTCGTCAGTAGAGGAAGAGAGGCTGGGTACACGATGAGGGTCACGCACGGGCACGTGGAGACGACCAGGAGGCTGTCTGACTGATTGGTAATGCAGCGGATGCTCCTCGCATGGAAGTTAGTTCGCACAAGAATGGGCTTAGAGGGCATGAGTGTGCTCGGGGCGCGGTGCGGGCGGGCGGGGCGCGAGCGAAGTAAGCCGCTTCCGCATGTTTCGTCTCGCCGCGTGGTGCCGCGGCAGCCCGCGCGGTGCTCGTCAATACCCCCCTCCCCCCGCGCAGCGCCGCGCCTCAGTCAGGCCGCACAAAGTTGAGCTTGTCTAACATGCAGCGGGACGGCGAAAAAGTTTTCGTCGGCGCCGTCGGGGCCGCTGGAGCGGCGGCGAGCGAATGCCGATGAGGACACAGGAGGCAGGGAATGGCGGGGCGGCGCGCAGGGCAGGGTCGGGCACTGCGTCTAGGCGTCTCACAAAGTACCACTGGGTACAAGGCGCCACAAGGTGCAAGATACCAAAGGCACAAAGTACTAAAAGGTACCACAGGATAAGGTACCACAGGATATACGACAAGGTACCACAGGAGGATACCACAAGGTACCACACGGAACTGGAACCACAGAGTACCACGAGGTATCTGGGGGGGCAGGTAGGGTAGCCGTGGCCGCACGGCAACAGGAGCCGGAAGGCGGCCTCTCAGGGGCCAGCACGGACCGAATGGGCGACTGGCTCGGGCTGGGTGACGATGTCCAAGGACTACCAAATGAGAGGCACGCAAGAAGGCACCCAGGAGGGCACTTGGCAGGGCAACGAGAGGTCGTCCACTCCCATTGGATACGAAGGAATATTACACATGATATAGGCAAAGTAATATTGACGTAAGAAAACTGAAATGTTGCAGTATTGCCAATGGCATGGGTAACATTGAATTAAAGTCGGTGGAAATATCAGCTCCGGTGTACGACGAAATATCATAGTTTACGACCCCCGCAGGGTAACCGTAGCCCGTCACCCCGCCCATCCTCGCTGTCATCTGGTTACCGGTGAGGCAAGCAACCACCGCAACCACCGCTACGGGCGGCCGCCACAGCTACCACAGCCACCGCCGCTCTGCCGTTGGGCCAATACGCTTAAAAGCTTAACGGCTCACTCCAGTTAGAGCGGGGGGAAAGTTAAAGGAAATCTGGCACTGTGGCCGCGCATCTACGTCCCATCTCCCCGGCACGCCTCAGGCGAGGCTTCCTGTCGGCCAGGCGTAGGGGACGCAGAGCGTGGAGGGAAGCCTTGGTGGCGGGGAGGAGTAGGGTGGGAGGGGGGGGACCTGCCTCAGGGCGAGCTGGGTCTCGCATCGCCACACCTCCAATCTCACTCTCCTTCCAAAGTCAAACATTTAAATCGCCCGCTCCGAAAAGGAATTACTTCTGTTACGGTCTTCTTTCTTGTCGTTATCATTCAGACCTCCGTCCATCTGGCCGCGCCAAGCCGCTCGACCACCAGGACCTGGAGGCATTTAATTGCAGCGGGCACCACAAATTGCTGGGCCAAAATAGCAGAGGTGCCGAGGAGGGAGATGGGAAAAGGGGGTAAGGGGAGGAAAGGAGGGGGGGGGGGTAAGCCTTAGCCTCGCTCAGCGCCGCCATTCCGAGGCGGTAAACTGGCCGTAAACGAGGCGAACGCGTCCCTTTCACCGCTCTCTTTTGTTCCTCTGGAGGGGAGGGCCGCGGGCCCCGGACCGTGCCACCGGTGTGATCGACGGCCCACAGAGAGGCGGACGGTATCGAGGAGGGCGGGCGCCCGGCAGCGCCCGGCAGCCTGGACAAGACCACGACTGCCACTCCTTCATACTACTGTAAATCAAGTCAGACAAAATGTAGCCACATCATGAGAAAGGGCCCTTAGGGGAGGCTGAGGTCCCATGGCGATTTTTTTTCCAACTGATTTTGGAAGACTCATGTTACACGATTTGTCCCTCATGTGATCTAAACATACTAGTTGCTAGTACACTTATGTGTACACACATACTTATTGTGATTGCGTTTAGTTAACCCGGGGTGCTAGGGGGTACTAGGGGGTCCTGAGCACTTGGGAACGTTATTTGGCCAACGCTTCAGCGCAGCTTTAAACGGCAGCGAGTCTCAGGACGTCTTACCAATCCCAAAACTAAACGCATTTGTCTGTTTGCAAGTACATTTTTCCTTGGGTGTACTGCGTACATTATTGCGTTTGCAAGTCCCACGCACTGTGAAAAATATCGTCGTAAATTTACAAAAAAATAAATAAATTAAGCTCGAATTATAATTTAAGTTGTAAATTTACGAGAGCACATTTTTTGCTCGCCAATGCGTTTCTATTCGATACATACCGCATGTTTTTTTACGATTACAAATCGTAATTTTACAACTTGTGTCAAGGAAAATTTTCCTGTAAACCTACCTACTATTTTTCACAGTGCGTGTAGGCATGGTGATCGTACGCTGCAGCGTGACGACACTCCGCATAATCTCTCTGGGACTCAAGGTGTCTAGAGGTCAAAGAGTTGTCAGGAATAGCAATACTTGATCTTAAAATAAAGGACACCATAAAGATGGCATGGAAAACGGCCGCAAACATTTCAGAGCTCTCGTACTCTTCGCGGCCTTGGTGGTGAGGTGGGGTTCGGTTGCGCGAGGCGTTCTTTCTCCACAACAAGCGCTCCTCTCACAACCATTGCTGCCAAAATTGCAGATTTACGAGTTTTGCGGTGCGTACGTTGGTGGGCGTGGGTCCGTCCTTATCTGTTGCACGGGAGCGGACGGCATATCTCCACCGCCCCCTCTGCCTCTTGGTCTCCACTCTCCCTGGCCCACAGGGGTTGTGTGCCAACAGCCCAACCAACTTGTTTCTGCGGACCCCTTATACTGCGATATTTCAAAGGCAGATAGCAACAGGGGAATTCCCGGAGCCGCGCTGTGCTCCGCAGCGGTGCATCTAATGAGGTCCTAGAGGCCGAACGACGCACCGGGGGAAAACATTAAGACCACCAGTTGCCTTTGGCGGGGCGTCGCAACGGACCATAAAAGTGAGGAAAAAAACAGGAGAAGAAAACACTTGTTATCGTCGGGAGGAACGGAGGCAGGGGAAGGG
>NW_026267475.1:131321-133578 GCF_000697945.3 Frankliniella occidentalis
TTGCCTTTACAGAAAGGCAACAAAGAATGTTGCCCTCCGAAGGCGAGAAGTTGTTCACCCACATTTAGGGTGCCAAACATGCCTTTTCGATTTACAGTGCATTTCTCCCCCCCCCCCCTCCTCATCTCCTTCCCTATGTCTGCTTCCATTGAGTCGCAGAGCGTTCATTCCTTATGCCGAATGCGGAGGGTGCTTTGAGTGACGGCCACAACCCGAGGTGCGTCCCCTTGACCTTCGAGGCTGTCTCGCTTGTGGTTGAGTGCGTGCCGAACATGGCAGGACGACACACCGCGCCCTGCGGCATTCGTACAACAAACTGCGCGTTACAGATAGTTTGCTGTGGAAGAAAATTTAAATATGAACAACGTCTCTAAAAAATAAGTTTCAATAAATCTTCAGGGACTTTTAATAGGCTCAATTTCTTGTGAACAAATAGGCGTGAACATATTATAATATTTTTAACCTAGAGGGTTTCTGAATCTTAACATATAGACGATCTGAATTTTAAAAATATAGGGTAAGGTGCCCTTATTTGGCCACTGTCCATTGATGGCCACTTTTCTCGATTTCCAGCCAATTTGGTCACTTTACAATCTTGGCCTTAAAGTTGTGTTCTAGTGAGGTCCCTACTTGGGCATAATAAGCCAAACTACTTCACATTGTTGTCTACATTACAAGAAAAAGGGGTGGCCATCATTGGGCAGGCCCATTCTTAAGGTGGCCATCATAGGGCATCTTACCCTAGAGTAAAATAATCCTTATTGTTAATCGTATCTTTTATTGAGTTTGAAGACTGCAGTTACGCCTCTTTGATCTGAGATTCACTGCACCTTGTGCGTTGCCGTCGTATGTCTCTGCTGAGACCATGCAGTTTTGGTGCGAGTGGTGGCTCGCCCTCGCCCTGGACGAGCGCTACACTTAGTTTCCAGAGGTGTTCGTCGTTGGAGTCGGCGTCACGGCGGGCACGACGACGGGCGTCGACAGGGCCCTGGACCACCTTCAGGCTTCAGGCCAGGCTTGGGGGAGTGTTGAGTGGGCAAGTCGGAGAAGGTGTGCTTGTATGGGGCGTGACCTGCCGTGACCTAGCGCACAGGGGTTGTTGTAGTTGCCAAGCACTACTATTGCAAACTTTCGTCCGATAGGATCGTCTGAAAACTCTATTTCATATTATTCAAACAGAATGGAATTATTGTCCTGGAGGGACTCGTCGCGTGGAGCCAGGCAGGCTGGTCGGAGAATAAGCCCCAAAGCCAGACGGGACAGTGAGAGCTCCTCCCACGTGCGGAGTGCAAGGAGGGGAGGGGGGAGAAGGTGAGGGGCGCCCACCCTTCTGGCAAATGGATGCGACCCGACCAAGTTGTTGTTCCCACAGAGCCACCAGTGCCGAGCGGAGCAGAGCGGAGTGGAGCGGCAGGCGTGGCTGGGCCCTCGGTGGGGTAGCGGATCTAAAGGGCTCACCGTAGGTCGTACCTGCGGCTGTATTACCACTCACTACTCACTGATATGCAGTAACACTGTTAGAACTACACTGTTGAAATCCTGCAAAGCAATGCTTTGCAGAACTGCGAAGTATTTCCATTTACTTGGTGCAATTGCAAAGCGATGTTTTTTAGCGTGTTTCCATTGATTCGGAATTGCAAAGGCTCTAAATACTTCGCAGTTCTGCAAAGCGTTGCTTGTTAACACTGTATGCACTTGAAAAGTGTTTGGAAGCTTTGCAAGAGAAAATCAAACATGCTTTGTATTACTAGTTAGATGTACTCTGGCCAAACCACAATGTTCGACAAACCAAGCTGTCAAAAATATTGCTCCGAAGGTACCTTTTATTTAACAGTCTTTTTTCATTGCAACCATACATGATGGGACATTTTGTGAGCTTCCCAACACTGTTGGATATTCAGAGTTATTCCTGGCCAGGCTGCTTTTGTTGGACAAGGCCAACCTCGCAGGACCAGACTAAGGGCCAACCAGACTCCCCCGAGGTCGAGGTCCAGCCTGGGTCCGCGAGCCCAGCCGAGGTCTAGACCCTACCCTACCAGGCCAGGGCAACCCGGTGGCACGGGCGAGCGGAGCAAGGCTGGGCCAGGACCAGTGTATCGAACGCAACTCAATCAAAACTCACAAATGCGATTGCAAACTTGAGACGAGTTTCGGGGGGAGGAATTTGCGAAAGAGAAGGTCGGACAGGGTCGAATGCGGCGAGACGGGTCCGGCTGTGGCGGGGTCTGGTCGGGTGGTGGCAGGAAGGGGGGGGGGG
>NW_026267475.1:138103-142015 GCF_000697945.3 Frankliniella occidentalis
GGGCGGGGGTTGGGGGCGGTCACTTGGCAAACGGGGCAGAGGACAAATCACCAGGGGAGGGTAGCTCGGTAAGGACGACGAGCCCCCTCCCTCCACCCCTACCCACCCACGCAACGCTACGTCCTGGCCGGGACCAATCAGTCTGACAGGAAAGGCCCCCGCAATTATGTGACAGACCAATGGAGAAAAATAAATACCAAAACGAGACGAGGATAAAAAAAGAGAAAATAAACCTACAGCACAAACAATATACGTGCTGTAACCGGGGCGCTTCTCCTCGCTTCGCGCCCCGCGTTACAGATTGGTGTGCGTTTATTTTTGCAGATGATTTGCCTCCGCATATAGACGATTAGCGCATCGGCAGGTGTTAGCGGGGCGCTGCTCAACACGTGCCCAGACTCCCTGGAGCGCCACGGTCGTCCGCAATGCTCCGACACGTCCCACCCGCCCCTCCCCCCTGTGGTCGGCACGCGGCGCTGCGGCCTGCGGTCCACCACTATGGGCCCCGATGGGGGGTACCGTACCGTGGCGCGGCGCAGCGCGGCGCAGCCAAACTAACAAGCAGCGCTCAGCAGCGTTCAGCAGCGCAGGCGCAGACAAGATTACGATGTGGATCGGAGAGGGATAGAGAAAGAGAGAGAGAGAGAAGAGAGAGAGAGAGAGAGAGAGAGAGAGAGAGAGAGAGAGAGAGAAGAGAAGAGAAGAGAAGAGAAGAGAAGAGAAGAGAAGAGAGAGAGAGAGAGAGAGGAGCTACATATGTTTACATCCGTCCACTTCCCCATTTCCCACATCCTGACTCACCGGCACGAAGGAGCTACAGACGCCTCGCCGTTCTGCGTCTCGTCCGTTCCACTTACCTGCAAGCAACAAAGAGAGGGAGAGAAAAGGTTTAAAATCAAGTTTGGTTCTCATTGCGCCCCGCTTCGTCCCCTCTGAGCCCCCCTCCCCCCGTGCAGCTGATTATGTCGAGGAAATACGTCATCAGCGAGATGAGCAGCAGCCGGTAAAGTGTTATGTTACTGAGATGATGACCCTCCCCCTCTGGCCCGGCTCAGCGACGGCACGGGCCCCGCCTCGCCATCGCCTCCCGGGCCAGGAGAGGCGGATAACATTGTCCGGGAGGAGGGTGGGGAGGGGCGGGGGGTTTAACACAAGCGAAGGGCCCGCAGCGTCCGCGGGGGGCGTGAAGACAAAGCGACACAAAAGAAAAGCCCATGGAATACTAAAAGTGAGAATTACGTCACACTGACGTCTTAAGAAGATTGCGTTAATAATCATGTGAGGGACTGATATGAATTCGTACTGATTTGAAATTAAAACATATGTTGGAAGAGGGGTTACAAACGACGAGAAAGCAGACAGAAAAACAGCACCAGTTTAGTTATGGCTGTCTAGAGTCGCACTCGCTCGCCGATTCGTCGGGTTCGGTGGCCAGACCTGAACCCGCCCGATCCCGAACACTGCCCGATGGCGCTCTGATGGCGCTGATGGCGCCGGCGATCACGGAGCTAAACGTATTATTAATTCACGGGCCAGTTCATCCCCTGGACCCCGGGATGAGCCCGGAGCTGATGAGTGGTCAATCCAATTTGGGTCTCTAATCGATAATGGAGACCACCTACTTGGGCCGTTATGACGGGGCGCCGGTCCGAGCCGGGCTATCTCGCAAATTGATTCAGTGAGGTGCGAGCCACAGCAGTGGGAGTTGGTTTGAATTAGTTAAACTTTGCGGAATACATTAGTAGGTCCGCGCGATAGTGGGGCGGTCGGTCCCCTGGCGTAACCATTTAGAGCAGAGCTGACAGCCTGTGTGTCGCTGTGCATTCAGCGGCCGGAATGTCCAGCGGGTGGCAGCTCGAGCCGAGCGTCCTCCCCTCTCCGGGTCGGGACTCGGTCGGCTCGTGAATCACCTCTGGTGTGCTCAGGACACCTTTGTGTGAGACAGTCTCACCCCGACTGGTGTACTGCCCGAGTGTTGTTAGGTGTCATTTACGTTTTGCTGTAAGGCACTAGCAAAAATGTAGAAACGCGTGCAAATCTTACTCTTACAGTGCCAGATCTGGGTCTCATGCATTTTGACCATTGTCAGGCAAGTTTACTCGGAAACCCACAGTTTGTTTTCATCAAGTATGTATCACACGTGCAGTAGGTGTCTAGCAAGCTGTCTTTTACAACAGAGGTGTGGGACAGAAGTGCCTCACGGTGAAAGGTGAGAGACTGTGAGACACAAACGTCGTCGCGCTCATACTTATTAAGACGGCGCCGCTCCTGCCTCTAACTCCGCCCCGGGAAGAGACCGAAGGGGAATAGTTAGTGCTCCTCCTAGATTGATGACTGGCTGGCTGATTCTGAAACCGATAGGGGGGTCCGAGCGGACTATGGGCTGGGCCAGCTTTGGATCTGTTTCCTCTCGGACAAGGCAGTGATCTGAACCCTGGAGGAGGACCGTGGCCTTTGCCAGGGCCAGGGGACGGAGGCTGGGGGGCTGAGGGCGGGGATCGAGGCAGGCCGCGGGATCCGACCCGCCTGTCGACTCGCATTGAGTCGGGAGTGCGTCCCGGCCAGCTCCGGACATCGCCTGCTCCCCTCCTGGCCAGCTATCGCTCACAAGAGGAGATACAATCAGGCAGCTGCCGACTGGACTGGGGCTCGGCTAACGTAAAGTCAAGCGCGGGATAAGGAAAACGCGGACTGTCCATCACTGCATGAAAACAGCCCAGACCAGAGCGAAATAGATGGCTCATAAGTTGCGAATGGTAGATTATTGAGGTACTACGCTGCAAACCTAACAGTGTACCAGGTGCACATATATAAAGGTGCGGCGTCAGGACGTTTCACCCAATTCGTTTCACCCAAAACCATTGGGCCCAGTGACATTTGCCCCGAGTCATTTCACCCAGCGCACTCCACCCAATGACATTTGACCAAGAAGGACCTTTGGCCCAAAGACTTTTATATCACAAAAATATTTAATCCAAAATTGTATATTGAGTTTTAAATTACACCCAAAAATAAATAATGGGGTATAACAATAAAAATACGTAGGGCCCCGTGCGTTAAAATTATGCACGGGGTAGCTGAGAAAAGTGCATTAAAATAACAGAAAACGTAAAAAGTATAGAACAAAACTATAACGAACCTGTACTATGCTAATTAACTAATGATCTCACTCAACATGTAACGCCATGGTCTGTGCCGCAAAACTATGCCTTTAATCCGAGTAACAAGAGTATGTACCTCAAGCCTGTATAAATTACAGAGCTAATTTTTACATTAAACTCACTTGTTTTTACATTAAACTCACTTGCCATACTAACGGTGAGGATGACATAACCACCAAAATTCCATCTGATTGCCAAGAACAACTACTTCCTCCTCTACTTGAACTGATCAACTACTCCTTCCAGACCGGCACTTTCCCAAAAATACGTAAAAAAGCAAAAATTGTCGCCTTATGTAAGTCAGGTTACCCCTGCTAGGGTCCAACATTAGGAGATTGGGTGTCCTGGCAAGGGGATTAGGGAAAAAAGGGACGAAAATGGGTTTGGGTTTAATGGTTAAGGGCCTTAAAATACCATAGGGTCAAACGGAAATTGATCTTAATCTTTTTGGATGAAGTGCAATGGGTGAAATGTCTCGGGGCAAATGTCATTAGGAAAAGTGGTTTGGGGTAAAACAGATTGGGCGAAACGTACTGGAGCCAAAGGTGCACTTGCAAACGCACACATAAGTGTAGTGGCCACTAGAGATGAGCGAACAGCCCGGTTCGAATTTGAACGAACTCGAACAAATTTGGTCTAAAAATCTTCGAACGAACACGAACACGAACAACCATTTTTTTCTTCGAACGAACCGAACTGAACAGTTTAATGTTCAAATTCGATCCGAACACGAACAATTCTAGAAATTTGT
>NW_026267475.1:152075-156049 GCF_000697945.3 Frankliniella occidentalis
GAGAATATTAGCTCTCCTAGCTAATTCTTAGCTTGGAGAGCTAATAAATTAGCCATGACAGTTGTCTACAAAATAAAGCAACTAGCTGTGAAAGCTAATATTTCAGCTTTCTTAGCTGGGAATTAGCTAGGAAAGCTAATATTCTCATCTAAGGCCATATTAGCAAATGCATTAGCTAATTTAGCTAATTCTTTTTTTTTCCGTGTGTACCACCTGCCAGCCGGTTTTACACTAGCGAGTGTCCAACACTTACGCTAGTTGACTTGAACAGGTTCGGCGTCGCGGCGGGATCAGTCCTTCGGGTCCTGTTCAATTAGGTGCTGCGCTCCTCCTGCGAGCGCGCCGCAGCCCGCGCACCTCGCCGCTGCATTTCGTCGCGATGATAATACACCTTCCGCTGCCATGCCGCCGCCGCCCGGAGTACAAAACTTTGTCGACGCGCGGCGGTGCGGCGTCGGCCTTGTACTAAATCCAAATGAGTGCGTCAACAACTTTGGCCATTGGCTATGCGCGCAGAGAAAGGCGGCGCGGGGTGGGGAGGAGGGCGTGGCGGGCACGAAACAAGAGAGACTTTAATGAGCCGACGGCGGCTGGGCACGGCCCGAGGCACGGCCACGGAAGGCAGTGTGCGGTCAGTACGGGTCGGCCCGGAGGGAGGGGGCGAGTCGGAAGAAGGGGCTTTTACTCTTTCCTTTCTGGCACACTCAATAAGCCCTAAGAATGACAACCTGCGACAAAAGGGTGGACGGCCAGCAGGGTTTTCGCGTGGGCCGCTGAGAAAGCAGTTGTCCCCCGTTGCGCCAATCCCCCATCCCTTCTTACTTCACTTTGAAACCTTTAGGTCTCCAAAGACCTCTGGGGCACAGTCTTCTGTTTCAGTACACGTTGTCATGGTTTGGAATGCGGCCACTTTTCGAAGGCCAACGCGGATCTCTATCAGCCTCACTCATGCCTTACCGACTGTTAACGTGCTCACGTCAGCAATCTCACTACGACCTTGATCCGTTTCCTGCCCCTTTCTTTATTACTGTTGCGCCGTAGCGTGGCGGGGCGTGGCGCCTGCGGGAGGGTGGCTTGTTACATTCCACCTCATAATACGAGAAACCTTAACACGCGACGCCCCCTTATAACAAACGGCACTGCCAAAAACAAAACAAAATTGATTTGAATCTAACTGGCTTCGCATTCAAACGCTTGGGTTTTTAATAGAACGTTCTATTTTCCACAGTTAATTTTACAAAGGTATGGTGTTTCTTACTTTTCAACGCTATTCAACACAAAAATAACAGTTGCAGAGAGTGATTTTACTTTTTCTGCAATTGGTCTGAGCGAGTCGGGTAATCATTTGGTGCAACCCTAACGCGGGGCAAAGTGGTAGAATGCTTCCTGGCCTGGCCTGGCTGGTGCGCGGAACGCAAACAGTTTTTCGTTTGATGTTGGTGGAGCTGCTGGATGGCCACAGAGCCACGAGACGGCGGGGTGGTCAGCAGCACCACACCATGAGATCGCAACCCAATTGCACTCATTCAAAATTCGTCGCCCAGTGTTTGTGTGTGTGCACGCAGTGTATTTGGACTTTTTACTACACTTACCAGCATGTGCACATGTGCATACACGGTCAGCCCATGGTAGCCAGCCAACGAGATGCAAAAAGGTGGTATCAGCTGTTGCTCTTTCACTTTTACTTAAGTTTCAATCTGAAATTTACGACAAATTTCAAAACAACAAATTATATTTTCATGTCGGAAAAGTACGGAATTTGTTGTAACATTACGAAAAATGTCATCAAGTTACAACTTAGGGCTGTGGAAAACTTTCATGAAATTTCTACAAAACGAAATTTCTCGTAAATTTACAAGTTTTGTCGTAAATTTACATGAATTGTCCAAAATTTACGAAAGATGCAGCCTAAGGAATGTTTCACAACGCTAGTTTTGAAGAACACAAAGGTGAAACAAACAACCAAAGGAAAAAACACAGTGGGCCTCTTCTTATGCCATGGCGCGGCATGGCGTAGAGTCGCGTCGGGGGCGCACAGCCTGCGACACCTGTCACTGCCACGTGACTCCCCCTCATATCAGATACAGCAGACTCGCTGGACCTCTCGGGGACTGCTGCCAATAAAGGCAGCAGGTGCCGCGCATAACACTAAGCTGCGAATAAGCCGCACTGGCCGCGAGGAACGCACAGAGGGTGGAAGAGAGAATAGTAGTGGCGCGGAATAGAATAGCCCGTCCTGCTGCCGCTTCAGCCACCACTTCAGCTGCCGCGCCCCTCCTCTAGCGGCCCCGGCTCTCGCGGTGTTCATTTCCGCCCTTCCCTCAGTGTCCTCCTCAGCAGCCACTTACGAATCGCTTTGCCTCCGCTCTGGCTCCACTCTGCCTCTGCTCTACCCAATATCATCCCCGGAGTGATCAGTCCAGTGTTCGGTCAGTGAGCAAGAGGGTCCCTGCATTTACACTATTAGAGAAATCTCTATTTATACCTTTTATGTTTAGTTTGCGACAAAAATTTGGTTTCTCAGGCTTTTTCTGCAGAAGAGCTGACTCTTACAGCCTCTTCTGTTTCTGTCACGCTGTGAAAGAGACCTTCACAGCCCGTAACCCGTAACCCTCGACAAGATCCAGACAATATTCGAGCTATTATTTTACCTCGGGAACACACACATTTGGTATGTTGGGTTTTAAGCAAGCTGTTCAGTAACCATAGACGCGTTCGGAGCGGAGCTTGTGGAATTCGAAATATCTCTACTGACTGTGTGTAGGGGACTTGTTGCTCGCGTCCTTCTTTCTCGCCCTGTCTCTGTGCCCGCCTGCCCAAATTGCTTGAGCGGCTTTGCTTCGCTTGCCGCGGAATCCGGTGGGATGTGTCGTGGTGATCGGGCGAACCAGAGAGAGAGAAAAAGGAGCTGAGAGGTGAGCGTTGTGTGTGTGTGTGTGTGAGCGCGCGTGTGTGTGTGTGTGTGTGTGCACGCGCGCGAGGGGCCAGGGCAAGGGGGGGGGGCAAAAGTAGAAAAAGAATCAAGCCCCTTTGAAGCTAGCTACGACGGACGAGTATATGAACCTGCTGCCGCTGCTCGGGCAGATTAAAGCACACTGTTGTAGGGTTTTCTCTTGATGAAATGACTGATTCTGCCCTTAATACGTCATTTGACTGTAGAGAGTTAAGTCCTATGCTGAATTAAAGCAAGCGAAAAACTCGAGGAATTTAAAATAATTTTGTTTGCCTCCTGACAAAACATGAGGCTAGGCCCAGACCAAAAGAGTTGCAAGTTCAGCGAACCGGAGCTGGTAACAACGGTCTGCGAAGGGTTGGGACTACACGGAAGAGGTGAAACGAGTGTATCAGAACGTAGGGGTTAAAAAGAAACTATTCGTAACATATGATTTCAAGTTGTCAATTAATTTATCAGGATGTTACAAGTTTTTTTATACATTTCTAGTGTACGTAGTGCACTCTAAATGGGGAGGGACAATTTTTGTACCTTAGTTAGATGTGTCTTTGAGCACATCTTCATCAGATACAAATTTGTCTGCACAGAGGTACAAAGTGTACCTAGGCTAGGTACAAATGCTATATTTTGTATGTGACTTGGATGCAAATTTGCATTTGGTTTAGATGTGCTCAAAGACACATCCAGCCTACGTACAAAAATTGTCCCTCGCCATTTAGTGTGTGCAACAGCATTTGATTCACGAGATAAATCTACTTTTTCAAAAAGAGAAGCCTGACTCAGTATCTAAATAGTACACATAACCTTAGTTATGCAGAAGAAAACATTGTGAAGATTTATAAAATGCTAATGCGCTGCAGCACGAGGTGGTCACAAAACAGGCTGTGGGAGTAGAATCGCATGCACGACAAACAACGCCGCATCGTTGAGGCGTGCTTTTTCCAGCGCAGCTCTCTACTATGCCATTACGTAATCGTTTGTTGTGTGTGTGTGTGTGTAGAAGGGAAGGAGGAGGGGGGGG
>NW_026267475.1:156099-163909 GCF_000697945.3 Frankliniella occidentalis
CTTTGAAGCTAAATAACACATACAGCACTGTGGCTTCATCCTTCGGCCGGCCATCCAGCGGAGATAGGGGTCCCTCCAGAGACATGGAATATGTCTCTGGGTCCCTCTCATAGCCGCGCTCGCCTACAGAGGAGAACCGTGCGGCGCGGCTATGCGAGTGGCCACTGTGTACAGGATGACAAGCTTTGTGTGCGTAGTAAGTACTGTGGATTTGACCAAGCAGTTAAATCACTACTGTTGAGAAACTAGCTCGTGGCACGTGCGACTACTGACTACTGATACGAGTAAAAGGGCTGTGCCCTACTGTTCGACAACATGCACTGCGCCACCGAGGGAAGGAGCCCCGCTCTGCGCTGCCGCACTCCGTCTGCCCCGCCCCGCACGACCATATGGCAGCCAAATACACCCGGCTCCAAAGGGAAAGAAAAAACAGACGGAAATCCATCTTCAGTCAGTCAGGCAGGCAGGTCGGGCCAGGTCGGGGCCGCCTGGCGGAGGTATGTTCAAACAGCTCTATTTGCACGAGACGATTCGATCAGCCCGTCCTCTCTGCTGAACAAACAAGGGGCGTCACGGTTCCCCTGTTTATGCGCGGCGAGTGTGTGCGAGTGTTTTAGTGTGTGCGTGTGTCTGCACGTGTGTGCGCGTGCGCGTGTAGGGGTGCACGTTAGAGGACAGCGGCAGTGGTTTGCATCAAGTACAAACCACGGTGGCCTGTGCGACTCTTGGTCCAGGTACGTAGTCCACTTTCATACGACTCTCCTCCCTACGAGCAGGCGAGGTTTAAAGTGCGCCTGCCAGAGGGGATGAAAGTTTTGAACAGATATTCGTGCCAAGTTAAACCAACGTTTCGTTTCGTACAATTTTGTGCGCAACAGTGCACGATTTCCTATGAAAAAATGCGCAAAAGTGTTCGAGTCAATGCAGAAATGTGTGCAAAAATTGATAGCTTAAATTGATAGAAATAAAAGATACAATTAATCCAGTTAGTGAGTTGCGCACGATAAAAAATTGTGCACAATTAAGAAATTTAAAAAAAATCTCTCTCATTTGGTGTGCGCCCACCCTTCCCCCTTAAACTGTCTGAGAGAAGGGGGATTTTAGAACTTTTCTTTGTTTTGTAGATTTTGGTGCTTAATGATGTTTTTCGTGCCGTCCCAGCGCGCGCCGAGGGTGTATCCCAGCATCCTGCTGCCGCTGCAATTAATGTCGGCACCCGCAGAGGCAGGCAGCACTTAAGATTGGCTCCTGCGGCACCCGCCAGCCCGACAGGCGGGCCCCCTTGCCTAACCGAGCCGCGCCCGCGATACCCTACGCCGCGCCGCTCGTTGCTACAGTCTGGTCGTGTTTCGAGCTGCCTCTCCTTCCTTACTAAAACTAGAGGCATTCTTCCGAGCCGCCGAGCAAGGAGCCAAGCCGTGCGAATACGAGACAAAGTGCGCCCGGGCCGATGCGTGTTCGTCTGGGGCGGAGTGGAGGCGGAAAGCGGCACGGGACAGAGCGGCAAACAGATTACACTGCGGATATTCCTTTGGATTCCCAACCGCAGGCTACTCTGCTAATCCAAGTGTATAACAACTTGACAGTTATAACGGCAAAACTGAAGAGTTCTACACTTCAAACTGCAATTTTCTAACCATGAACAAAAATTTTATTTCCGAGGGTGCCATCTTCTTCGTCTTTAAATTCTCTTTAAAACGAGCTTACATGTGATAGGGTTGCGATTTATATTGAAACATGTATGCTTACTTTCTATAAATTACCTGAAATTCATTTCTTAGCGCATACTCGTTTTAATGTAAATCGCAACCCTATCACATGTAGGCTCGTTTTAAATAGAATTTAAAGACGAAGAAGATGGCACCCTAGGAAATAATTTTTTCGTTCATGGTTAGAAAATTGCAGTTTGAAGTGTAGAACTCTTCAGTTTTGCAGTTATAACTGTCAAGTTGTTATACACTTGGATTTGCAGAGTAAATGTATTTGTTATAGTGCATTCAGCTTTGAAAAACCATAAAAGTGGGCTCATGCCTGCAACCGATCTAGTGTCCGTCTGTCTATCCCTCGTCCGTTAAAGAAAGGATTTAAGCTAGATCTGAATTTTCAAGGATACTTTGAGGTTCACTGGTCAATAAAACGCCTCTGGTTCTGATGCAAATTCTGGCAACCAACACTCACCAAGAGGGTTGTAAGGGGGAATAAAAAAAATTGGATAAGTACAAAAAGTGAAAAGAAATAATATTTTTACAGCAACTATGGGGTAACTTGAGATATTCTGTGCCAAAACGTAATACACCCAGGAAAATGGTTTCTTGATTCAAGTGCAAGCTGACACAAGATGAAATTCACCATTGAAACAAGGCAATTTTGTTTTTTGTAACAAGATATTTCTCATTCAAAAGAACATCAGCTTGTTTCAAGAGTAAATTTGATCTTGTATCAGCGTGCACTTAAAACATGGAAAAATATACTTGAAAAAAGAAACGATTTTTCTGGGGGTAGAGGGCGACAAAAAATATTACCGCCATCACTTGATCGAACTCATGTGCAAAGTGGTCGATTCTGACTTCTACGCGCGTTTAACACGACACAAAAAATTAAAACTGGTAGACTAGCGTCGGACAGAACGAGTGTAGGTCAAATTGATCCAAAGTCGCGCTATGTCTGAAAAAGTTTCACTTCCTGTATGTCGAGATTTTGAACGGCTGTAATCTGTGTACTCTTTTAAATCGTTGAGGACTGAGGATGTGAAGAGAAAGAAGGGAGAATAGCGGGAAATGAGCAACAAGTCCCTGAGCGTAGGGTGGGTGGAGATTGGGATAAGTCAGAGAGGAGAAAGAGTTTATTGAAACGAGAAGCCAAATGGTAGTATTCATCACCCTTTGACCGAAGGGCACAGCCACAACCTCGTCCAGCTTCACCTTGCCTTTACTGTGTCCCTCCTCTGAAAGAACAAAAGGGTCCTGCTTCCTGGTCCTGTACCGAGAGGCTTGCACGTGGGAGTGCACTGGGCGGTCTGGTAGCATCGTCCCCGCCCTGCAGGCCGTCGCAGCCGCAGCCCCGGGCTTTCAATCTCTCTGCTCTGCCCCTCCCCTCCTTTTCCCTCTCTGCCTGTCCGTTATTCGGTTACGATATGCAATATGACATCCCGCCCCCGCCTGCTGCTGCCCTCCCCTCTCCCATCCCTTTAGTACCCGGCAGCAGCAGCTCCTAATGTTGTAAACCCCAATTTTAATGCCGATGGATGTGGGGGCCGGCCTAGGCGGGGCGCGGGCGGCAGACTGTGCGCAAACATGTAGTCACTATCCATTAGCCCCCTTACAGTGCATTCCGCTCGCTGTTGTCGGAACATAGCGGCTATCACGCATGCACAGGACGGCGTGTGCCTGCAGCGTGTGGGTGCGCGTGTGAACGGGGCACAACAGTGAAAAAGGGTTCCGCGCACCGGAAAGGGGGAAAAGGCGTTGCTGGTGCAAGAAATGCGCTGAAAGGCTTGAAAAAACTTTCTTGTAAGCAGTGCATTTACTTAGTAAGCACAATGCCTTTTCACTTGGTAAAAAGGTAAATTAGGGATTGGGCTGAATGCGTGTTATGGTTAATGGGCTGTTCTGGGTGTGCAAATTTGGCACGGAAATGAAAAATGTCTTTCATCAAGACCTGATGGATTAAGTGCAGATCTGTTTTGCTGCAGGTCCAGCAGTTCGCGCTGACATGCAGTGCTGAGTGGCCCGCCTGCCTGGCCACCCTGTGGGGACCGCCCTGTCCGCCCCCGCCCGCTGCATCTGTATGCAGGACGCTCCACCGGGCTACGCCGCCCAGCACGTCACCATGTTGGAGCCGGCGAGTCGCGCTTCATCAGACAGAGGGACACGGTGCCGTAACTGATCCAACGGGAGTAATGAAGTACCCGCAGAGCGATCGATATCACTAAGATGAAAAGGTAGCAGCACATAGCCGATAGCGCGATGATGGCGTCATGATGAGAAATAAATGTCTATGCGCACAGAGGTTACGATAGTTACAATAATTGTCCTGGATCATTTACGGCGTAGAAGACTCGCTATACGAGGCAAAAAGGTCGCAAATTACCCAAGCTAGCATAAACTTCCACGTATAATCACTCGTGCGGTGAGTTGAGTTATTTTCCCCTCGAATTAGTCTAGATTTTGGCGTTTGACTGACTGTTCCATCAATCCCTATCGGATCGGTCCTCTCATTCTTGATGTTCCAGCCTGACGTGGGTTTAAGCGCCCGGCTCAGAAAGATGAAAAATATGTGAGGTCTGTGTCGGTAAGGCTCGGCCAGGCCCATCAGTGGATATAAAAAAGCGCACTTCCTTGTTTCTTACTTTGCGACTGGAAGTAAAAACTTTATCAGCTTGTGGGTGGTAAATTACACCAATCAATCAAGCCGCTATCCAGCGTTGCCGCCTTTACTCCTCCCCTCTCATCTTCTTTTCTTTCTCTTGGCTACACCATTGCCACTGGTTGGTCCCAAGAAATTTGAACGAACGAAATATTTTTAAATTTCAAACCACGTGCCAAAAAAATGAAAAAGAAAAAAAAACACACTTAATTTTTGCCCTTTTTTCAGGGCACAGGTTTGCAGTTCACTTTGCTCTCAGCACCGGGGTAGAGAATGGACTTCAGTTGCTGAGCTCGTCGGCCTAAACTAAACATCCTATTTCGCTACTAAAAATCCCCCTCCCCCTTTACCTTTCCTTTCCCTACCCTGCCTGCCTCGGTTGTTTTTAGGGCCGCGTGGCGTTTGTGTCCACCTTTCAGTCTCTGAAAGCAGCGGTGAAGGCCAGCCGGGCCGGGGATTGGACATCCAGAGATAATGATCGACGGTCCTTAACGCCTCCGAGGTCCCCGAGGTTAGGGGGGAGGGAGAAGGGGGGAGGTGGGCTGCAATCCCAAAGGCGGCCTCAAGGAAAGCCAATCGATTTTTACAGAAAAACAGGGAGGGGATAACAACGTGGCGACGCGGGTGTGAGATTTGCTCAGGAGTGGCAAAAAGAAGTCAACGAGGAAGCAGAAGGGTGAGAGAGGCAGTGTGAAGAGTAAAGGAGAGCAGCAGCGTTGGCGGTGGAAAAGTAATAAAAAGAGAGAGAAGGGGGAAGAGGGAGGGGGCGAGAAAAGAACAGGACGTGGAAAAAGAGCGCAAAACGGCTGATTTGGCAATGGGTGCGCGTGTTCCAATACTCCTCTTGCCGGGCACTTCCGCCGTGGCCCTGCCTGCCAGGTTACCGCAGTAATTTTTCAGGAATGGGTAATGAGGAAATGAATGATGGAGCGGCAATCTACTGGGCCAAGGCTGGCCAGGTGCTGTGCTCGTCCGATCTCTTACTGTCCAGCCCAGGACCCCGTCCGGGACGGTCCTCCCGGCTGGTTGTCTCTCCATTCGAAATCGCATTAGGACGGCGTTCTTTAATCAGACAGGGGTGAGGGGATTTGGAAATACCTTCGATGGTTCTTTCCCCCTCTGGTATAGGGAAAACTGGGTACTGATCTGTAGTTGCAGTAATGCAAATACTTAAGTTGAGGGCGTGGCCGTTTCTGCACTGATAAACCAAGTGTACAACTGCTCAACACTTGCAAGTGTACAACCACAAGTTCAATACTTGCAAGTGTTCAATTCAGTAGTAGTACACTTGCAAGTGTTCAACTCGGTATTTGTGCACTTGTAAGTGTTCAACTCTCCTGTTGTACACTTCACTAGATCGGGTGCTTACTGTGAGGGAAGTGTTCAACAGAGGAGTTGTACACTTAAAAGTGCACAAATACCGAGTTGAACACTTGCAAGTGTACTACAACTAAATTGAACACTTGCAAGTACTGAGCTTGCGGTTGCACACTTACAAGTGTTGAGCAGTTGAACACTTGGTTTATCAGTGTGCTAGCGATTTAATCATGTAAGAGAGTTCAAGATTCACTCACAATCTTAATACACTTTTATGGTATAGGCCTAGCATTTCATTTATGTCTTGAGGGGTCCACTAGTTTTGGATGTGATAACGCCATGTGTGATTCCAATGATTTTTCACTCTTAAAGAAAAGTGATAACATTTTTGAAACAAATTCTGTAAGCAGATAATCATTGCAAAATGTTGCAATTAACCCGGAATTACTGCAATACGGGATGATGCATATTGCATGATAACTTAGCACAAATAAACGGTGATCATGACAAATACAAGCAATGAATTTGCTATTGTGCTTTTCTGCGATGATCATCAAAATATTGTGCACTTTGAACAGCAAACATTAAGTTATAACACACTAAGTTAGAGTATTGGCGTCGTCCTACCGCTGTTCTCCTGCCCCAGTCCCTCCCCGCCCATCATGGAAAACGGTCGCTCCATCCTCGTGGCAGTGTGATTGGGAAATGAAGCGGCCTACTGCGAAAGATCGGATTCGATCGGTCGGAACATTATTTCTCATACCTTCGGCGAACGGAAATTATCAATCTCCCATCTGCCGTGCTCATGCCCGCCTCTTCAGAGCGCGGAATCTGCCTGAAGCCGACGCAGCCCCTAGCACTCGGGAGTCCCCGCCCCGCCCTGCCAGGCACAAAGGCCGTCCGCAACAGGTGCGATCACAAGCCCGTCCTTCTCACTGAACACACTGATGACGCGGCGGCCTAGGCCACACATGCACAAGGCAGGACATGCACAGACAACCAGCCAATGAGATCAATGTAATGACAGTTACAAACTGGACTACGTTTCACAATTAGTTGAGCCAGTCTTAGGCTTTACTTTTGTCACCGTAGTGTTGGATTGTGAAACTTGTAAACGTGTTACAATGGTTACGCGGGCAAATCCGTCAACAAATGCAAATCTAGAGCGCGCCTCTGGCTCGCTCGGCCCGCGCCGTGTGTACGCCCCCAGCCCCTAAGCGGAGGCGTCTTTAAAAACGCGAGCGGTTCGGTCGGCCGTGGTGGCAACTCGGTCTCTGGACGGGGAAGAACTCACACATCACGAGAGGGTGAGAGACAGCCAAGTGTAACACTTTTTGTCTAACCTGAACCACCCTTGTAACTTTCATTAAAATCTCTTGACTCCGTACACTTATTGTTCTATTCTATTTGTTGAGAGCCGGCCGGAGCCGGCAGGGTTCGCCTTTAAAAACCTAAGTCATTATAGCTCATATTAATGCATAGTAGGCCTGTTTATAGACTCAAATCCATCTTACGATACTTTTACACACATTTTGCGATCACTGGTGTGAGTGTGAAATAGAGCAAGCAAAAGAAGAACTTGATATTAACAATGGCCTACATGCAGTTTTAACAAAGTGAACGAGCGCTCAAAAGAAAACCAACGGTGCGCAGAGTATCTTCACAACCACCGCTGCTCTTGTGTGGTCCCAATCCCCCCAGGGCCCCCGCCAGGCAGCCGTCCTCGTCAGATGTCACGCAGGGCTCCCTCAAGGACTGCAATGAGCAGGGCCTCCCGCAGAGCACCGCACCAGACCAGTCGCGCCAGCCCGGCCGAATCCCTGCGTGGCGAGCCGGCTGCCGGTGAAAGGGAAGCCTGACGGGGCGGCGGCAAGGGTGCCCGGGCACCAAGGGCGCGCCTCTCGACAAAAGAATTGTTGTGCGGACATTTGTCGGGTGGACCTGTACTTCCAAACCAGGAATTCTGTCTGGGACCGAAAGATCGCCAGCTTCTGAGAATCGTGCGACAGCATTAAACGATAGCGCACCCCTTGTTTGTCGCCTTCTGCTGTGCAGCAAAAAGAGAACCAGACTCAAGACACAACTACACTGACACACACACACACACACACACACACATATATATATA
>NW_026267475.1:174979-179993 GCF_000697945.3 Frankliniella occidentalis
ATACGAAGGCATTATTTGATGTGCTGTACGAATCAGTGTCCCATTACGTGATCACCACACAGTCACCCGTGCCGTGGGTTCCCAAGAGAGAGAGAGAGAGAGAGAGAGAGAGAGAGAGAGAGAGAGAGAGAGAGAGAGAGAAAGACCGAGAGAGGTGGCAAAGAAGGGCCACGCCACGCACTGGCCTCGCGCGCCGCGCCGCCCCCGCCGAGAGGGCCGTCCTGGCACGACATACCTGCCATCGCCTCGTTACCAGCAGTCGGCAGTCGTGATCGATTCGCACACCAAAGGCTGTGCTGTGTGTACACAGGCCCCGTCGGCTCGGCGTGCCGGTGGTGAGGTCGTGGGGTGGAGAGCTCTCCGCTGGCGCACGCACGTCCAGCACAAACCCCTGCAAAAGTGGGCCTCTCCGAACATCTCCCCGGGTAGGGGGGTGAGGGGCTCGGGCCGTCACTACTTTAGTTTGGCCACTCTGCCGCGCCCCGGCGGTGGCCGGCGGCCGGTTCGTGCCGCCAGCCCTTATCAGTGGCGTGCGCGAATACCTTCAATGGCGGATCTAGATGGCCATGCACGCTCTGCCCGTCAACAGCTAACTCGTTTCTGTTTTATTCTGACACTTTGTCAGGGTAGCCACCGTGGTGGTGCGGCATTTCACCCGGAGAAGTGTCATGCCTCGCCTCACTGCAGTAGTTATAGCACGCAAACATCCTCGATACCAACTCGTCCCAAATGTGGGCAGTTAGCTTCATGCAAATTAATATGAATGTGTGCACTGTGTACTAGGGCGCTTGCCGGCCCGATCTGCTTGAGGGTTGAGCACTGAACCGTCCTAACGCGTGAGCAGCTCCACCATACCTGCCCCAAAGCCTTCTTTTTGGTTTGTGCGTTCGTATGGTGTGTGTAGGTGTGTGAGCGTGCGTGTATGTGTGAAAGGGGGGAGGGGGGCGTCGCACCGGATGGAATTCGTTTCGAGTTGATGGTATCAACCCCGCTGCCAACTGGACTAGCGTTCCGAGCGTCCTGCATTGCTACCACTACACTACGCCACTCCACAGCGCTCCACACCACAACCCCCCCCCCCTCTCTCTCTCTCTGTGCCACCATGAGAAAAGGGTGTCCCGCGGAGTCGCAGCTAAATAGCCCCTCAGGGCACATTGACTTATTTGTGACATGTAACGGGTCACACGGCGGGTCGACTTGCGCCACTTCGATCTTCGGCTTCGGTTCCCCTTGCTCGCTCGCGGGTTAACTGAACCCACGTTGGTACCGGGTGATTCAGAGAATGCGGGCGGGTTTGCCTATCCGCTCTGCCCGTGAGGCGTCTTAGCCCCTTGGATAGCCATACCCGCTCGCACCTGTATCTTTTCTGTATCACCCGGTACACATTGTTAGATAGCTTGAACATTTAGAAACACGTTGAAATTTCGATTGCCCACAAACCCGTGAAACTTTCCAAGTGTATGTACCATGTGTGACAGACATGTAAGTCACCATACGTTTTGGTCTTGTATGTCCCATACGAGTAACATGTATGTGTAATACATGTGCCGTGCGAGTTCCATGTATGTTATCCATATGTCCATCCAAATTGTAAATTGGGGTAGTTTTTCACCCCTCACCCCCTTTGCCGCCAAAAATTGATTTTTTTATGGGGCAATGTGGTATTTTTCAAGTTTTAGAACATACACATTAACACTTGGAAACAGTTTTAACTCTAAACTTACTTTGAAACCGACGATGTTGTAGAGATTCGAACCCACGCCCTTTGGATTGCGAACCCAGTGTGCTGACCACTAGACCACCGTGCCGCGCCTGTTCGGTTTGCGCAGATGTACGGTCTTAAGCTACATACGTACACTATATATGGTACATGTATGAGACACACATGGTATCAAATTACAATGTATGTTTTTGCCTGTTCTACCGTCATCACTAAGAAACGTATGCCCTACACATGCTAACGTTTTCACGGTTGAATCACATATAATTCGCCAACTTATTTCGCTAAGTGTTCATTCTTACACATCTGCCACTTGTTACGACATTTCTACCATACATGGGATTGGTGTGTTGACTCATGATGCATATATGTACATAACTACGAAACGTCAGCCATACATGTCACCAAGAACTATATATGAAACATGTGAATGTCTGACACATGTATGTTACCAAAACGTATGGCAAGTGCAGGCGACATACAAGTATCATTTGTTTCGTATGGTGTACATGTATGAAACATACCTGGGACTCACATGTGCCACATATGACAACGGTTTCACGGGAAATCCGATGTTAGCTTCGACTCCAGGGCACTCTTCTCTCGCGGTGACACCTCGCTTTCCATCGAACACACCCCTCCACTATAGCCTTCACTCACCTCCCGCCACCCCCTCCACCTCTTCTTACCCCCACCCTCCATTCCCCTCCTCCACGCCACTCCAAACGCGCAGCACGGCAGCTTCCGTGTTTACGTTTGGAAAATCACAGTAATTTTGTGCGCGGGGGAGGGGACAGGTGGGGCAAAAGGAGGGGAAAGAGAGGGGCGGGGTGTGAGGGGAGGAGGGGGGATCTCTGGGGCTTACAACGGTGCGGTATAAACGTTCCTCTTTTTTCACGGCGGGGAGAAAAAAGTATTTTGGAAGTGCAATCCCTACCGTTTTCGAAGCGGCCGTCGAAATAGTGGCAAGCTTTGCACGGTAAATGTGTCACTGTGTAAAATCCTGTAGCAACATTACAAGTAAAGGAGTGACCTTTTTCGCTCCCAGGAGAGCGATATCAGTGAAGCCAATTTGACGACTCTTGGGAGAGCGATATTATTTACATCGCTCGTTTGCAATAACTTTTCATGACATTTTTGGTTACGAATAAGACTAATTTTGAGTCATTTTCGCAAACGTCGCTCGTTTAGGGTCGTTTCTGCGACATTTTCTGTTGCGGAGAAGACTCAGGTTGAGTCATTTCGAAAAAATCGCTCTAACAGAGCGATGACGCCTATACGTCGCTCTATTCGGGAAAGAAAGGTCACTCTTCGTTTTACAGTGAAAGTACAGGAACAGTATTGCATTTTCGTAAAGGTTATGGTGCAGGGATTCACGTACTTATGTACTGTAGTGCCCGCGAAGCTCCAAGTTAAAAACTCCTGTACACCGTACTCAACACACCGTACTTAGCAAGCACAGAAAGGCCATGAAACAATAAGTTGACCGAAAAGGTACTGTTCAACTCCTGTGCTTTCTTCATGAAAAGAGTGCGCCACAGTGTTGGTCGTCACGCGCACGGTAACAATCTCCACTCCAGAGACCTATCCATGCAGCTTTAAAATGAGGGCAGTTTATGACCTGCAGACTCCACCCTCTCCGCCGAGCTACTCTGCTTTATTATTGAACGATCGAGTAAAACATGATAATGGTAGGGGGAGGGGACAGGGAGCGCGGCCTCCCAGGCCCTCTTGACCCTCAAGCAGCCCCTGGAGACGCGCGGGCCGGGCCGGGGCTGGCTGACCGGGGCAGCTTTGATAACGAAGGGATTCGGAGGGACAGGGGGAGGTGGGGGGGTCTACGGAGACGCAGGGGAACGTGTTTCGGCTCATCCAATCAGGCGTGCCCGGCTGCCCGGGCCAGCGCGTGCGTTGGGCAGCGCCAACTGAGCCTACCTATAGTTGAGCGCCTAACAAAACTTTGCGCCCCTCGCGCTCGCCGGCGAGGTGGGCCTGGGGTCGACACCGGTGACTCTGTCCCCCGGGCCAGCACGTTGCGAAGCGCCCCACAGCCCCCGAACAGTCCTGTGACGTACTCACCATTGACTGAGGAAGCCCGGCCCGATGGAGAAGATGCTGGAAGATCGGTTAAAGTCGGTCACGTTGAGTGTGGACTCGGTGGTGTTGGCGATGATGTCCATGGTTCGTCACGACGGCGGTTTCGGTGTCGTCGTGACGTCGCGAGACGTCGTCGTCGTCTCCCTCCACCCCGTGTGACGGTGACGGCGCGGCTGTGAGACGTGTGACGGCCCCCGGGCCCCGCCCTAGCCCATGCTCAGGCGGGGGCGAGTGGCGGGGCCCCGCGGGGCGTGGCGGGGCGGGGCGTGGCCGCAGGCCTGCTCGGGGCCCCGCCACAGGCGCCACTCGCCCCCGCGGGGGCACCCGGCCTGCAGACCCGCCACGCGGCCTGTCGCCCCGGCCGTCGCACTGGCGGCATGGCACTGCAACAAAGAGCAACAGCACAGCGTAAAAACAAGCGTTCTCATTCGGAGCACGAACGTGGACCAGCCTCTTATTCATACTCTTGCCGTTTGCCAACTTCACATGTGAACGTGCAGAGAAGGGGCAGAAGTTAAGGAGGGCGGGAGAGATGGACGGACGGGTGGAAGGGGAAAAGAGAAGGAGAGAGAGGCAGAGAGAGAGAGAGAGAGAGAGAGAGAGAGAGAGAGAGAGTCAGAGAGACAGGGAGGGACGGAAAGAGAGAGAGGGTTGGCAAAAGGTAGATGCACACCGCTGACATCAAAGAGCCCTCAGAGATAAACTCCCCTCAGCCGCCCCACCCCGCCCGCCTCACAGCTAAAGGAAGCGATTGGCAGCAGCACACCGACCGCGGCGGGGAAACACACGAAACAAAAAATCGTTGATGTAAAATGACTAGGACTGACTCCCCAGCCAAACCGTGCTCCAGCTCAGCACACGCCTGGCCCACCTTGGCCCGCTCAATTTACCACGAAAAAAAAATCCAAAATAATAAAAAAAGCAACTTTTCTCGAAAAACTTAATAGCACACATTGCAGCACGCAACGCACTCCTCCCAACTCCTGTGAGGCCGCCTGATACGTATAGACGCGCCCAACGCACAGAACTGTGTCGCGGTCGTTCGCCACAGGCGCCTAGTCGGTGGACTCTCCTTCCGTCACACAGTGGTGCCTTCGGGCTGCCTGCACCTCCACAGGCGCCTGGTGCGTTGATTCTCCCGTTACACACAGCTGTGTCGCGGGTCTGCCTATGTGCTCCTCCACAGGCGCCTGGTGC
>NW_026267475.1:180043-182976 GCF_000697945.3 Frankliniella occidentalis
GGGGGGGGGGGGGGGGGGTAGGAGCGTGCGCTCGCCCGCTCTCTCTTGTTCGTTAGCCTGCTGCAGCGCTGCCTGAGCTGGCTGGTGTGATGCCCCTCTCCCCCCAAGTGTGCCAGGAGTCTGCTCGCGGAGTGTTGCTATAGCGCCAGCAGCCACCCGTGGCCCCCACACCCACCTCTTCATTTTACTCTTGCTTTTACTATCTCTGTTGCATGCTAGTGTTGCCTTATGTTCGGGAAACTTGAAGGTCACTAAAGTGCACAGCACACTACACAAAGAAACGCGGTTTGTTGTTTAGAAGTAGCTACTATTTTAAATCTTCCAAGAAAATGTTGGCACAAAAAAAAAAATCATGTTAAAATAAGTCGATTGATGATATTATCAATGAGGTAAAAGAAAAAAATCCCACAGCCCGCGTACGATATTTCTCACAAAAGCACAACAGTGTGCATGGCACACAGTATAAAGGATGCGCGGCATGCATGCTGTATAGTATTCACAAACAGTGAGCATGGACTGTACTTGGAAACCTTTCTTTTCACTGATTTCTGAAAATTTCTGTTAAAGAAAAAACAAAACAAAGAAAGGGGATGTTCTGTTTTTCCTCATTGCAAATCCTGGAGTGAGATTTCTGACCTAAAAAGAGCGAGAGTTTTTCTCCTTGCTCAATTAAAGTGATGATTTAGAAACCTCGCTCCTATTGAGAACGATTCTTAAATCTCACTCAAATCAAGAGAGATTAACTTCAGAAATCCCCATTAAAAAAGAGCGAGGTTTTCCAACTATCACCCAAATAGAGCGACATTTCTTTATCTATTGCTCTAATCGAGCGAGGAAATCAAACCTCGCCCTCCAGAGGGCGAGGAAATTTTGTGCAAATTCTCGCCCTCCACAACCCTAACGGATTCGTTATTTAATTAAAAGGGGCGTCTTTAAACCTTACAGCATTGCAGCATTGTAAAATTCTGTCACACGGCAACACGCGGCTTAACACGCTTACAATATATACATCCACGATTCGCAGAGCGTACACTTCCCAACTTATGCTGTGCACAAATTCCACAGCCTCCTCCTGCTTGGAGCGGAGCGACACGGCTGCGTGAATGAAGTGAAGTTTTCGACGAGCTAAACACTTCCGTAGAGTGCGAAAGTAGCGAGCGCGGCGGAGCGGGGAGTGGAGGCGCCCGGCTCCCTTACACAGGGTGATCGTCTGTCACGTGCCCCTCCCACCACCCCCGCCAAACCCGTGCGTGTTAATTATAAGCGGCTGCTGACAGCGACGACAATCTTATTATCGAGCATAATGAGGACTTGAGGAGACTAGGCGAGGCGCTGGGGCCGTCCGTGGAGAGGAGGTGATTATATCGGTATAACAGGGGTCCCGGGTTCTGCCCCGCGCCGCCCGGCACCGCCCCTCCAGCTGGATCCTCCAGCAGCTAAAGCCTGATCAGCCGACTCGCGGCGCAATTTGGACAAGGGTTATATCCTTCACACCCCGATGGAGGATTATAACGATTTGAAATTGAAGGAAACGACAAAGACAAAACTAACCATTAGCAATGTGACATACAAGAAGTGTGCGAACTGTTAATGAACCCGGACGGGCATTGTTATACAAAGTCGCAGGAACAATACGTGGGATTGGATTGAGAGTAATGAATAACGTTAAGGAGGGGATTTGACCTTCGGACTTACCGCGTGTGGGCAAATGTGCTTGCCTCCCCATCCTCCACTCCCAGCACTTCCCTCTCTTATTCCTTCACTCCCCTTCGCTTCTGCCAAGACTCCGCGCTGTGCCACACCTCTGCATATTTGTTTTTCTCGCCAAACAGACCGCTTCTCCTCCTCCTCTATCCCTCCCTCTCTCTCTCTTCTCTCTGTTAGAGAAAGTGGTTAGGACTTTGCAAACGCCCCTCGCCCTCCAATGCGCGGCGAGGACGCGTCACGCTGAGAGGGGAATAAGGAAAGCGTTTGGAACGCCGGGGAGATCGGCCCGAGTCGAGAAAACGAAACAAACGCAGCAATAAAACTTTCAACTAGTCAGTCACTACTCTGCTTTTCTTATTCTAATGGCATCTATCTCTAGGGACTCTCTGTTTGCTTTAGCCGTGTCGCATCCCGCCGCCACTCCCCTCTCTATCAAACTGCCAAGGTGCGGCTGGGGAGATTGAGTCGCAGTGCGGCTCTGCGGGGGAAACAGAGTCATTTCTTACCTTTAATTAAGGAGCTAGTCCGCCCCCTCTACTCTCCGCCTCAGCGCCGCTGACGCGGCCACTTTCTCTCTCCCCTGTCCTCTTTCTCGCTCGCTCCCCAGCTGGGCTCGCTCGCTCCCGGAGGAGAGTGAGTACTGAGCTCGCCACTCCCCGCCCCCGTGCGCCACCACCCGCTCCCTGCCCGCGTTCTGTGCGGCGCGACAGCCGCTGACGTGCCGCCCCGCCCCTGCCAGCCCCATCGCTTCAGGCCGCTGTGGAGTCGCTGGAGTGGCGGGCTCACGAGGAGAAATTGCACCAGCGATGCGACGCAAAACAAGTTAGTAAATAATGAGCGATAGGGAAGCTTATTACTCGAGTGACAAAACACAACACCGCTCAGTCCGCCACTCTGCGCACGATATCTGGGGAACAAACCGAGTCATGGACGTTAAACCTTCTGGGTCTGAAAAGTCAAACTTCTATACTGATCAGGGACACTGCACCTCCCAGTCCCAAAATCCCATGGTGCTTTCCATGACCCATGGGTTGTCATGGAACGTCATGGAACAAAGGAGAACTTTCCATGTATTTTTTGCCGCTTTTCCATGAGTGTTTTTTCATGGGCATGTATTAAAACTCCATGGTGTAGGTCTCCATGCAACAATACTAAGCCCATGGACAACTTTACCATGGTAAAGCAAAGAGCAGAGTCTGTTGCCTACGTCAAAGTCAGTCTTACAG
>NW_026267475.1:191146-194002 GCF_000697945.3 Frankliniella occidentalis
GATTCTCCCGCTACACACAGCTGTGTCGCGGGTCTGCCTATGTGCTCCTTCACAGGCACCTGGTGCGTTGATTCTTCCGCTACACACAGCTGTGTCGCTTGTCTGCCTATGTGCTCCTCCACGGGCGCCTGGTGCGTTGATTCTCCCGCTACACACAGCTGTGTCGCGGGCCTGCCTATGTGCTCCTCCACAGGCACCTGGAGCGCCGATTCTCCCGCTACACACAGCTGTGTCACGCTTCTTTCTTTGAAAATATTTGAAGCATTCGAAAAGTTAACTCATAAACGTAGAGTAAACCTTTGGGTGTCAGCACCGCAGGCCATGTTTTCGGTTTGAAACAGTTTTTCATGAGATATCACAAATACTTTTCATGCGAAATGTGGTCTAGCGTACGTAGCTAGCATGAGTAGGTCACGTACTTGGGCCACTTTGCTAACATAATCAGCATGCACAAACATATACTGTGCATTGTGCATTCGTTATACTTCGTTTCCATATCATTCCAATACACCCTTTAACAAATATTAAAAATTAGTTTTCAATTTTCTAAGTGTGGCCTCTACCCGCTCTCGAGCCTGGCCTTGGTCGAATGCTATGTTGCCGTCGCAGCTGTATTCCCGACCCCTCAGCCACGACCCCTCAACGCCCCTGGGCTTGCCCCTCTCTCGCCCTCGGCTGGACGATACCCCACCCCCCTTCCCCCGAACCAGCCATCCAAGAACCACGGATTTCTCACTTCATTTCGTTCCAGCATCCCATTTTCCGCTGAAAATTCTGCCGCGCGAGAGGGAGTGGAGAGGGGGTGAAAGAAGAGGGGGAGGGGGGCAAACCTCACAGAGCAAAACTGAGCAAAGAGAGGCGAGGCGAGAGAAGCGGACAGGGCCGCAACCTCGGGGAAAGGGATAGTAGGGCAGGGCAAGTGATATCCAGATGTCGTCATTTTGACGGCTGCTCAAACGCGACGAGGCGAGAGGAAGGGAATAGAGAGTAGGGGGCCGGGGGGGGGGGGGGGGGGGGGGGAGCAGCAGGGCAGACTCTAGGTGTGAGTGTGGCAGGCGCTGGGCTGGTGAGAACTCCTATCAGAGCAGAGGCCGAGCGAATCCCATGGACTTGGAGAAAGGCCTGTAAAGAGTGTAGTGCGTAGCCGCTGGCAAAGTGGACAACGCGATGGTGACAACAAGGGAAGGGACGTCTTAGCAGTGACATCCGGGAGTGGACAGACGCAGCAGTAGGGGGGCAAAAACAGGCTGCTCAGCAGACAAGCGGCCGAGGGGCACATTCCAATTGGACACAGTTATTGTTGGCGGGTCTGACCGAAACTGACCAAGTCAGCGTCCGGGCTGGGGCGGCCCCACGGAGCCGGGCGCAGCGCTAAAGAGATACTTATTTATTTTGACTAGGACACGACGAAAAGGAGACGAAAGTCATAATAGTAGTAGTAAAAAAAACTGTTAAAAAACATCACAAGTCGAGAGTGGGCCGAAATATAAACATTTCTCTATGCAGAGAGGCAATCTCATGATGATTTTCGCCCTTCAGCACTCGAGGCTAGGTAGAGGAGATTGAGGCCCGGACGCCCCTATTCCCCCACCCTCCAGGCCCTCAGCTCCATTCCCTCCACCTTCGCTCCTGCCAAGCATTATTCCACGTAAACATCTTTGCAAACAAACACGGCCGAGCCGAGCCAAGCCCAGCCGAGCGCGGTTAAACAAAAGAGGGGGCGTCGATGTGGCAGGGCGGTAGTACATATACTGTAGTGTTACTTGGGAGGGTGTAGGTAGGAAGGGATCGGGATGGTGAACAACGGAGAGGGCGGAGAGATATACACACATTTCTCGCGAAATCTGCGGGTAAATAAATTTAACCTGCGCATTTCATTCGGCCTTGCTGCCGTGGTTGCGGCCGAGCTGCGGCGGCCTGGCCTGCTGCAGCCCCCCCCCTCCCCTCTCCGCTGCCATTGCTTAAATTGCGCCCCGCGAGGCCCCGGCGGGGCGGCCGTGCGGCGGGGGCTGTGAAATTACTTCTTTCACACTGTTCGCTGTATCTCCTCTTCGCTGTGTCGCCGCATCGCACGGACGTCGCACTCTAATGAAGACTTCTTATCTCCCCGGAGGTGCGAGTGCCACCCCCTTCCACCCCCCTTCCCCCCTTTCTCTTCCCCGCTTTTCTCTAACCCGACAGGCGACGCATAGCACCGCGTATTTATAGCCCTCCGCGGCGAACCGATTTCACTGAAGTGTGGCTGGGGGTGGTTAGGGACGGCAGCAGCACGCGGATTTTGCGTAAGGGGAGCACAGAGCGAGTTTGGAAGAAAAAGTAAAAGAGGTGTAACTAACTGCAGAGAAGTCTAACAAAACGTTTTTTTTTTTTTCAGTCCGCGCATAGAGCACTCTGCACCCAGAAATGCGAGTCTTTGGACAAAGAGAGGCAGAGGCTATGTTTTTCATATTTCTGTTCCCATGGGAAGTGCACTGGTAAAAAAAGGGAGGAACCGGCGTGCAAGTTCTGCTACGTTTTACACATTTAAATGTTTGACAGCAGGAATTTTAAATACTGACAAGTGTTTAAAAGTTAAAGAAGTCCAACATCAGTCCCGCACTTTTAAGTGTACAAATTAACTGTTTAATACTTTAAAGAGTTCAAATTTCCGGGTCAGTTTATAAAAGTGTTCACTATGCCATGGCGTTAAACACTATCATGTGTGCACGAAAGTTGCATACAGTACTCAGTGTATACAAAGCGTAAGTCAAATATTTTTAAACACAGAAACATTAATTCTCTTATTAAAAATTTCTCACTCAAAGAGACGATCACCTTTCGGTTAGCAGAAAAAGTCATTAAAAATGACATTAACAA
>NW_026267475.1:194052-196749 GCF_000697945.3 Frankliniella occidentalis
GGGGGGGTCGTGGCAAGTGTGATGCCCTTATTGTGCGGTGGGGAGGGGGAGGCACTCGGGGAGGCACCTGCAGCGCCGATAACGAGCCGTTGATTGCATGCAGGCGTGTGATTGTCTCAAGTCGTTAGCGACCATTACGGAGCCCGTGCCCCCCGCCCCGCTACTCCCCACATACCACGAGGTCGCACAGCAAACGTTAATGTGCATTGCAGGGAGCATTTACAGACATATTATTTTCGAATCGGTACAGTGCGTTCTTTGTACTGTGCCCGTGTGTTTCCGTGATACACATACTGTTTTATACTTTCATAAAAAGTTTTTGGAGACAATGTCGCTTGCGTAAGTAGGTTAAAGCAAACGTATACAAAAACTGTTGCGTACAATCATTTGTATAATCACTGTCACGCACGCACGTGAAGGTAACAACGAGCTTTTTATAATGCAATGTACATCAAGTAATTTACGGAGTGTGCTCAGGAACCAACTTTTTAAATAAGAGCACAGTGGAGAGAGTGCCATCTGGCTAACGGTTGGTTCCGATGAATAGCACAGTGTAATGTTTAAAGATGTCACCCGCTGATGCAGCTGGGGTAAAGTTTCGAGGAAAGCGCGTGTTTGTGGGCGCGCCGGGCCGGGCCTCCACTCGTGCGTCGTCCCCGTCGTGTCAGCGGGACGCCGAGAAGTCGACTAGAATGTGACGTGTGAGCGACACGGAGTCATCAGAGCGAGCGAGCAGGGAGCAGACGGGGAACTAGCAGCCTGCGTCCTGGAGGAGACGGCGGCCTTGTAGAGGGGCGGGTCGTCGCCAGGCGCGTTCCACCCTTGGTACTTACCCACGTGATGCACGTCGTCCATTCCAACCAACATGTTGCCCTGATTCAGGCCAATTCAAGACATGCACTACTCACGTATGTGATGGCACTCTGAATGCACTGGCAAAAGTCTACAATTCATTGCCAAGTGTTCTTTATAATCTATACGAAGAAATCACAAGCGCTCTGTTACAAAGAACCAGCTTCGTAGCTTAAGCACTGCCTTGCAATTCGAAGCAATGCTACACAATAGTAAACAAAACAGATGTTTTGTAAGCTTATTCCAAACAAAAAGCTCTGTAGATTTTACCAGAAGATTTTAACAGTTTTCAGTGAACGACATAAGCATGCGTTATACGAAGGCATTATTTGATGTGCTGTACGAATCAGTGTCCCATTACGTGATCACCACACAGTCACCCGTGCCGTGGGTTCCCAAGAGAGAGAGAAAGAGAGAGAGAGAGAGAGAGAGAGAGAGAGAGAGAGAGAGAGAGAGAGACCGAGAGAGGTGGCAAAGAAGGGCCACGCCACGCACTGGCCTCGCGCGCCGCGCCGCCCCCGCCGAGAGGGCCGTCCTGGCACGACATACCTGCCATCGCCTCGTTACCAGCAGTCGGCAGTCGTGATCGATTCGCACACCAAAGGCTGTGCTGTGTGTACACAGGCCCCGTCGGCTCGGCGTGCCGGTGGTGAGGTCGTGGGGTGGAGAGCTCTCCGCTGGCGCACGCACGTCCAGCACAAACCCCTGCAAAAGTGGGCCTCTCCGAACATCTCCCCGGGTAGGGGGGTGAGGGGCTCGGGCCGTCACTACTTTAGTTTGGCCACTCTGCCGCGCCCCGGCGGTGGCCGGCGGCCGGTTCGTGCCGCCAGCCCTTATCAGTGGCGTGCGCGAATACCTTCAATGGCGGATCTAGATGGCCATGCACGCTCTGCCCGTCAACAGCTAACTCGTTTCTGTTTTATTCTGACACTTTGTCAGGGTAGCCACCGTGGTGGTGCGGCATTTCACCCGGAGAAGTGTCATGCCTCGCCTCACTGCAGTAGTTATAGCACGCAAACATCCTCGATACCAACTCGTCCCAAATGTGGGCAGTTAGCTTCATGCAAATTAATATGAATGTGTGCACTGTGTACTAGGGCGCTTGCCGGCCCGATCTGCTTGAGGGTTGAGCACTGAACCGTCCTAACGCGTGAGCAGCTCCACCATACCTGCCCCAAAGCCTTCTTTTTGGTTTGTGCGTTCGTATGGTGTGTGTAGGTGTGTGAGCGTGCGTGTATGTGTGAAAGGGGGGAGGGGGGCGTCGCACCGGATGGAATTCGTTTCGAGTTGATGGTATCAACCCCGCTGCCAACTGGACTAGCGTTCCGAGCGTCCTGCATTGCTACCACTACACTACGCCACTCCACAGCGCTCCACACCACAACCCCCCCCCCCTCTCTCTCTCTCTGTGCCACCATGAGAAAAGGGTGTCCCGCGGAGTCGCAGCTAAATAGCCCCTCAGGGCACATTGACTTATTTGTGACATGTAACGGGTCACACGGCGGGTCGACTTGCGCCACTTCGATCTTCGGCTTCGGTTCCCCTTGCTCGCTCGCGGGTTAACTGAACCCACGTTGGTACCGGGTGATTCAGAGAATGCGGGCGGGTTTGCCTATCCGCTCTGCCCGTGAGGCGTCTTAGCCCCTTGGATAGCCATACCCGCTCGCACCTGTATCTTTTCTGTATCACCCGGTACACATTGTTAGATAGCTTGAACATTTAGAAACACGTTGAAATTTCGATTGCCCACAAACCCGTGAAACTTTCCAAGTGTATGTACCATGTGTGACAGACATGTAAGTCACCATACGTTTTGGTCTTGTATGTCCCATACGAGTAACATGT
>NW_026267475.1:204529-207835 GCF_000697945.3 Frankliniella occidentalis
CGCTGCCGCCACGAGGAGCTACGCCACGCCCGCACCGCTGTCTGACGCGCCGCCGCCGAACCGGTGGGTGTTTATACGGCCCCCGATCGGCACCTTCGGCCGTTACTGCGCGTTCAGCCGCGTGGAACAGTCGGAAAGGAGAAGAATTAAAGAGCTGAGAAGGAGAAGACCGGGGGAGCGAGGGTCGTTCGTGTCGGGTGGGCAGCGCCTTTCGAGCTGCTATCTGTCTTGTTAATCAATCTCTTTCTCTCTCCCTCGCACCCTCCCATTCTCATGCCACATCTTCTACAAATAGAATTGCGTTTCATTGGAACACCTATATACCAGTGCGTGCTAAAATGTAACACAAGAAAGTAAAATTTTCTTGACGCGTGGGAAAAATGTGTGAAAGCTATGTTATGCACATATGTCGTACTCACTTTTGCGTGTGGCATTTTGACACGCACTTGTAGGTGTTTGAACGTCACACACATACTGAACGTAACAGCACCAGCTCGGAACGTGCACATTAGCGAGATAAGATACATTAGTTCGCATTTAATACTAATCAAAAACATTCCCCCTCCTCTCTCTCTCTCTCTCTCTCTCTCTCTCTCTCTCTCTCTCTCTCTCTCTCTCAATAATGACCGGTTGGCGCTCCCCTCACAATGAACGTCTATTGAATTCCTGATCCCGCTGATGAGGATCGAGCCGGAGTCTGAAGAGGACGCAACAGCTGCACAGGCGGGCCGCGGCTCGAGCACAAGCAGTCTGCTCGACAAGGAAAAGAGAGCGGGAGTGTGGTGCTGAGCATGTGCGCCCGGCCCGGCCCCGCCGGACAACGGTAATTGCCAGCATTTGGCTTTGAGAGCCCCTCTCCAACCCGCCCCCCTCCCCCGCGCATGCGATGGTCGGTCGAGGGAGTTGTTGCGGTTAGCAGAGGAAAGAGGAGTGAAGGGGGGCGGTGGGTGCTAGGCCGGCAGAAGCATGCAGCTGCTATCACAGTGCTCGGACCACCGGCTAGGGGCCTCCAACAAGCTGCTCCCCCCTCATTATCGCGCCTTATCTCTTCCCTACTCTGAAAACTAGTAGATATATGTTTCAATGAGAAATTGTACAAAAATGTATGATCGTTCCCGATTTAAAACTCTTGTTCTGATCAACAGTTAAAAACTGTTTTTGTTGAGGATTTCTTTTTTCAGCGTAGGTACAATTCTCGCTCTCCCTCTTTATCCGGGCGCTCGCTAACCCTATAAATAACAAGTAAGAGGACTTCGATGAGGGTCGGCTTGAGGACGGTGAAGAGAGCAAAAAAAACAAAAACAAGTTCTTATTGGAAAGTTTTCACTTCAGCCCAGGCCGGCCAGGCTGCAAAGTCATGGAGGCTCCGTATCGGATTCCAGTAAAGCACTTCCTTCTCCTGTAGCGCGCATCCGTTCTTTCACAAAATCATAAACAACCTTTTTTCCCTAAATTTGACATAGATTTTGTTATGTGCTATTGTTTATGTCACCAACGACTGCCAAATAAACAATTCCATCGGTTTGTGCATATTTACTTCCCTCCATTAGCTCTTTCGACCCACAAACTTTTTAAGTAAAGTATATTGTCATTAGTTACATACAATATAAATTGTAAATAATAACCCACGCCTTTAGCTACGCATAAATTAATATCCCATTCAAGTAGATGTCGATTAAGTTTGACCTTGAGAAGAAAAAGTTTAACTATGTCTCTTCTCCGGAATTATCTACTATGTGTAAATAGGTGACGACGTGTGGAATGTACTATGAACCTGCAGGCCCCTTCTCTTCTCCCGGCCCGCATCTCACCCTCTCTTCTTTCATTTGCGGGACGAAATTCTGCTGCTGCTCGAAAAAAAAGTACAAAGTCCCGCTCTGCCTCTTTTCAGGGAGGCGAGGCGTAGCGTTGTGGAATGCCGTTCATCCTCCCCTCCCCTTCCTCTTCTTATGCACCCCTTTCCGTCCATACTCTGAAAAACGTTTAGAGCTTGTCAGTCCGTGACAGTTGGTAGAGGTAAAAGTACAACCCCTTCATATTCTTAATTCTGTACTTCCTACAATAAACCCCCATAAGAAATCAAAAATAGGATTTTAACTACTGTGGATAACTTCTAAAATCCTTTCAGAAAACATCCCCATATTTCAAATGGGAAAATAACATTTGCCATGCGAAGAAATCGTCACCTTCACAGCTGATAGTGTATCTTGACTCATAAGCTACCCCCGATATAATAATCTGTTTACCGAACCATGCATTTATCGCAGTTTTTCGCTTCACGGCACCGTACCTGAGGAGCCCCCCCTCCCCTCTTTCCCCGTCTCCTCTTTCATGGCCCGCCCCTTTTCTCGCGTTGTCAGTCAGAAAATGGCGTTTTGATGGCCGTGCTATCGCGACGAGCACCTCCCCGCCCCTCACCGCACACCCCGGCCCTCGGCAGCACGCCACCGGGGAGATAGGCGCACCGGGGGAGAGCCAGCAGCCAGGGCCCACCAGGGGGGCGACACACGGAGGCCGAGGAGCACACTGTCAAGTGTCTGGGACCCGT
Source organism: Frankliniella occidentalis (assembly GCF_000697945.3). Lineage (NCBI taxonomy): Eukaryota > Metazoa > Arthropoda > Insecta > Thysanoptera > Thripidae > Frankliniella > Frankliniella occidentalis. The sequence continues at coordinate 207,078 of NW_026267475.1, forward strand.
CTAATCAACACGAGAAACGCATGCGAACGCGCGCCCTCACTCGGTGTCGCTTCCTATTTCTCTATCTCTCCCCGTCTCTCCCTCTCTGGGAAGGTCAGATGGACGCGGATGGACGTCATGTGCAAGATGCGCGAATTTTCAAAAGATATGTGACTCTCAACTCTCAACTGAGTCGACTCGTATTGTTCCATTCAATGGGAGGGTGTGGCGTGCCTCCAGCGCAGCTCGCTTAGCAGGCAGCCGCCGCCCCGCCACCACCACGCCCGTTATTTGGTCACTTTTCGGGGGTCGAAAATAATTCACTTCCCGAGGTGGGGCAGAGGGGCGTGGCGGTGCGCAGCGCGGCGGAGGGGTGGAGCATTGTTCTCCAATCGGCCGGAGAAGGGGAGGAAAGAGGAAGGCGGCGATGGAGAGAGAAGAACCGACGCGGGGGCTTTTGGGAGCGAGCCGGCCGCCGCCGCTCGACTTGACGCAAAGTTTGCATTCCTTCACGCTCATGTTTCCCAGCCCCGCCCCTCCCCGCGCCACGCGCCCCTACGGCCCGCCGCGCCCCCGCCCGGGCCACCCCATCCGACAAAGGCAGCAGTAGGGGGGCCCCGCGGCCCTCGCGCGGCCCCCGAGGCCCCCAGAATAACGAGGCAGAGGCGGCACCGAGTTTGACGCGTCGCGATTGGCTGACGTCGGACTGGCTGGGCCAAATCAGGCGGACCGGACGAAGGTCCATTGTGGTCAGGGGTGTGAGGAGGGAGGGGGAGGGG
>NW_026267475.1:212070-213942 GCF_000697945.3 Frankliniella occidentalis
CTGCTGTATCGCGCTAATCACTCCCAACCCCCTCAACAAAAAGAAGCGCTCTCTCCCTCTCTCTCTCTCTCTCTCTCTCTCTCTCTCTGCACCCCCCTCTCTCTCTATCTCTCTCCCTCTCTCTCCTCCTCCTCCCTCCCTCTCTCAATCTCACAAGCGCCATCGCGGCGAACGCGCAGCACACACGACACCCTTTTTGCAATCTTTTTCACACCAGACCGACCCTTTCGTCTTTTTCCGCAACGGGGAAAAAACAACAACAAACAAAGGAATCCATCATCGCGGGGCTGGAACGCCGGGCGCGCGCTTTTCAAAAGAAAGTGGTGAGGGGGAAATGTTATTTTGAAATTAAGACAAGCATGCAGGCAGGCAGGGGTGTTGGCAGGTTGGCCGGTGTGATGCGGATAAGGGGAAAGTGGGAATAGGAAGGGAAAGGGGAGTAGAGGCGGGGCGGGGCGGGGTGAGGCTGCGAGCTTGGTTTCCCATTACGGCGAGTCCATTGTAGGCCCCTCCGCGCCCCACCACCCCGCCGCCGCGCTGGCAACCGCTTGTCAAAGCACTGCCGTGTGGCGCGTATAGCTAGGGTCCCACATGATAATTTATTCTTTGTATTAAAAAAACTGTTTGTCGTGTCTTTTAGGAGGGGCGTTGCGCGTGTCCCACTGCAAGGTGCTTGGGACTGCTCGTCCACCCACCCCCACCCCCTTTACTCGACCTCGCGCTACAAATTCTGCGCCGGCCTGCTGCCCCGCGGTCCGCAGGGCAGGGCCCCCTTGTGAATGCGTCAGGACGTCACGCGGCCATTGTGCAGCCGAGAGCGCCAGCCGTGTTTTATGTTGTCCCGCCACGCCGCCGCCACACAACGTTTCAAAGTGTATAGCCCCGGATTTTCAGCCTCGCCACCCTCCCATACTGGCTCCCATATTTCTCGATGATCTATCCATTTTCCCCCGTTTTTTTTCGCTTTTCCCTTTTTTTTTTTGGTGCTGCCAGCCCACTTCTCTTGCCGCTTGTAATGAACCCCCCACCTCTCCCCCTTCCCCACTCACGGGGGGGGCACTGGGCGTGCGTCGGACGCGCGAAGGGGTAGGGCGGCAGGGACTCTGCGCTTCACGCCAGACATTGTCAGCCAGGCTGAACGGGGCGCGGGCCCGGCCCAGCCCTGCTCCCCCGCTAAGTAGTAAGAACAGTTTCAAGTTCCCAGTTCGAGTTTCCGCCCACAGTGGTACGGCCAGTCTGCTTAACGGAGCCAGATGTGCCACGCTGGTCTAGGTGGGGCCGTCAGGGCCGGCGGGGGCCTCGGGCCGGGCCAAGGCCCGCGCACGGTCCAGCAGGCGCAGAACCCTGTCGTTGGCTGAGCGATCGCGAAGCCTGTAACTCCTAGACTTTACTCAGAACACCTTTCCCACAGTGAAAAATACTGTCGTAAATCTTCAAAAATTCTGTCAACTCGATTGTAATTTTACAACTTGCGTCAAGGAAAATTTTCCTATAAACCTACCTACTTTTTTTCACAGTGCCCCTTCTGTTACACAGTGCTTCAATGCCCGAAAATTGGCCCACGGTAAAGAAAAGAGCTTACCTTTTGGGACTGATTTAATTACTGAAAACTTAAGTGCGTGGTGCAACTGGTATGCACACTTGTGTTGGACTGGAAATTTGAAAATTTAAAAGTTTTAAACAGTAAGTTTGAACAACGTTCAGTGTCCAAAGCTGCATGGCCATGATCGGCCAACTCAGGAGTTGCCCCCTTCCAAGTGTTCAACTTTACTGCCACTTTTCGTACTCAAATATCAAGTCAAGCACTTGTATGTACCATATTGCGAATATACTGCTAAGGAGTGAACACCGATTGCACACTTTAACAGTGTA
>NW_026267475.1:218497-225821 GCF_000697945.3 Frankliniella occidentalis
CCCCCCCCTCCCCCACTGTATAAAGTATAACCTCGGGCAACCACATGTCCAGACCAGCGGCAATGACCACCGCGCTTCGCTGCGAGGAGCGCGCGGCGGGCCGAGGAGGCGCGGCAGCCGGGGCCCGGGAGGCCGCAGGGGGGCCGCAGGGCAGGGCAGGGCCGCGCCTCCAATGCCCTGATAAAGTGACGCCGGCTGATACCCACCCTCCTCCCCCGGGGCCCGGGGCAGTGCCGGTCGAGGTGCCGGTCCACCGCGCCCCGCCCCGCCGAGTCCTCGCCCTGGGCGAGGCCCCCCTCTCCCCTGCCTATACTGATGGCAGATTGATGGTCAGCGCTCCGCGCGCAGGCCTGGTCTGCCCCCGTTGCCCGAAAAGGGAGGAGTGAAGAGGCGGTGGGGGGGGGGGGGGAAAGGGGGCAGCGAGTACGCATCGGGGTATAATTAAGGCTCGTGTGTGCTCCGGGGGGCGGACGAGAGCGGGGGGGGAGTAAAGGGATGGGTCAAGATTATGACCTTCTATCATGATAGCACGGTTTCAGTGGATGGTAATTTGTGCGTGGCGTTCTCTCTCATACTCACACGGCCTCTTAACCGACGCTTGAGAATCTACTCGCGCGCGTGTAAGTAGCATGACTGGAGGCGTCATCGTCTCCACCACTATGGCACAATGTGACGATTGTGACGTTTATCAAAACGACCTGCAAGGAGAAGGGAGCGTGGAGGGGATGGAGGAAAGGATGGTGTCGCGGGTATGGGCAGAGGAAAGGAGCGGTGAGGGGGGCAGACTTACTGACTGAACCACCAACCAACCGCCTCCGTTGCGGAGTGCGGCTTCCTCCCTGCGGTATCGAAAGAGAGAGAGAGAGAGAGAGAGAGAGAGAGAGAGAGAGAGAGAGAGAGAGAGAGAGAGCTCTCTGGGCAGGGCGAATCAGGCGTGGCACGTCCTGCGGTCGGCTGGGATGGCCATCCATAGCCCGCCTCTCCACCCGGCTAAGCGACTCTAAATGGTGCCCGCTTCGCTTCCAACCCCCAAGGACCTCGAGCCTCCCACGCCTACCCGACTCTGCACGGGGCGCTCGAGCCGCCCGCGGCGGCCTGGCCGGCCTGGCCTGCTGGAAGGATCACCGTGCAGACAACAAGTAGATGACCGGGAGGCCAAGAGTCAGTGGAGATCAAGTCAGCGACAGGCCGCGATGGGGCGGGGAGCCACCTTATCCCCCCATCCGACAAAGACGAACACGGTGATTATGACGGGACTGAGAGGGCGGCGTGGAGAGCCAGAGCAGTATAAAGTATCACTACTACCCTTCCCCCCGGTTGTCTCGCCTTCACGAAAGGGAGCGAAATATGCGTCTTTTTCAGGGTATAACAAATTACCGATACATTTGTCCTTTTTGTCCAAACTACATGAATTTTTAGATTAGCTGTGAGAGCCTCGTTGAGAGCATTTATACGTATCCGTAATACCTGCTGATGCGTTTTGAGACGACATAACCTGCTCCCTGAAAATCCGTGCGTGCCTTCTCATTAATAACTCCACCAATTACAGGTCGATCAGACAGAGACTTGACCATAGTGCAGTCTGTCCTATACCTGCCCCTAGAATTTGGCGCTCTCGCGGCCCCCCAGCCTCCTCCTGCACCCCCGTGCCCTGCTCACTACGGCAGCATGCTGCTGCAGAGGAACTCATTTTCCAGCTCAACAAGTATCGGAAGGCGGTGTGACGCCGCCTCCCCCGTGGCCGCCCTCTCCCCCGTGCCCGACCGCCACCGAAGCCGAGGTGCTTGCTGCGGTGAAATGGAATTAAAAACGCTTCAATCAAGCAGCAGCTGCGGCAGTCAGCCGCAAGGGGCCCTGCAGACAATGCTAATGAAGCTTTACAACTGCCGGGCCGTGCTGCTCCTCGATTGATTAACAGAGCTGACTGACTACACGCTACCCTTACATTATTGGGCCACCCAACCGTCCCGCCCTAACCGATCCGTTTCTCTCGCACAGCCCCAGATTTGCCACTGAATAACTAATTGATTTTCATAAAAAGTTCGCCTGACGACGACGAAGTTGTCGGCCGCTTCCGCACCTGACAGGCCACTCGGGCGACTCCAGCCGGGCTCCGCTCCTAATGCTGCACCAGGGTGGCTGGCAAACTCTACCGAGGGGGTGGGGCATTCTTCTAGATTGCCTGGGGAAGGCTTTTAGAACCGTCTAGATGTCTGTTGTAGCTGTAGCACCAATGTGCGTCGACTGTAACAGAAAGACAGCAAATGTACAAACTGTCAACCTCAAACGGCCTCTTAAAACGGAATGGGCATTTAGAAGTGACTGAAAATCGACCTTTTTCAAAATGCAAAAATGATCCCTAGTTTTTGTTCAGCCTTCAATCGACGTTTTACGGGAATACAAACTGGGGGAGCTACACAAAGTTATGTACTAGCTATTTTAAACAACTACTACACTGTTAAAAATTCTGCACCCAGAAACAGGATTTATACAGATCGTCCTGTACTTCCATACTTCGGTCAAAATCTGTTCGACATGGTATTTTAGGGATAAAGACTTCACATTGCTTGAAAAGAACTTTCCTCCAGAATAAAGTACAGTGCAAACTAAAGGACTACATTCTGTAGTTATTTACTGTTGTAATTTTTAACAGTGTATAATTGAATTTCCTACCTCTTACGGGCGTTTACCGTAGATATTGTACATTTATTTATCCAAAACCTACACATTTTCCGAGACGGGGGGAGAGCCGTTTTGTTGTTTACCAGTTGCAACCACGCACCACACCCCCACCACCCTCATTTTGTCAGGGGTAAAGAGGATCGAATCGCACAAACACACGAACGTTCACATAAAACGTCCAACTGTAGGCGATGGAAAGTTTGAGCACGGCATTGGTCGTTATATCTGGACGCGCCATCTCCAAACATAACGCGGCCAAACAAAGCGGCGTGCGGGTCCTAAAGCGCTCGTGTGGGTGTGGCAACCGCCTGTCGCGCTGCGAACGCACGAGCGTGCCCCAAACTTCTCACGTACATGGAAAATATGTTCCCGACACTATCGGAACCAGGAGAAGTTGAAAGCCAAACCCAAAACACAGCTTTCATATTTGGAGCAGCCTGTACCTCGTAAAAAGAATTTTAAAAAATCAAACAAAACAGCCGTTGCATAAAAGGATAGAAAAGAAAGGGGAGGGGGTAGATGGGAGGACGCAAATCGAATCCAGGGCATAAAGCCCGGGAACCACCAGCAGCAAGGACGGGCGAGTTGCGCCGGGAGGCCAGGTGTCTGGCACGGCAGGGATGTGCATTCCATCTGGAGGAGGCGCCACGCTGCGCCACGCCCCGCCTCGGGTTTTACTGCCCATATCTAGGCAGGAATACAGTCAAGGGCTCACGCTGGCTCAACACGCCGGCTGCTATGAATTCTCCTTGCGATTTCGAGCCAAGCCCCTGCTGGGCGCGCGCAAACCGCTGCTCCGCGGTTCACCTGCGACGCTGCCAGCCTTGCCTCGCAAACAAAATTTGGCCCGGGTTTCTTTTGCCCCAGAGTTCGTGTATTCTCCGCACGAAGGAAAAGATACGGTCCTCCAATAGTTTTTTTTGAAAAATAAATGTGTTCTTTTAAAGGAAATTGAAGAACGCTCAAAAACAGTTCAATCTTAATTTTTTTCGAGGGTGCTCAGCCTGGGGGAGTGGCTCCTCCGTGTGTTTACCATGCAGGTCAAGTCCAGTGGGGCGTGGCGGAGCTGGGGAGGGAAGAGGTGGGGAGGGGGGAGTCGTGTCAAGAAGTCGCAAAGCGCCGCTCCCCGCCACGCCACGCCCAGTCCTTCTGTCGACTCCATCGATGCGACCCAACCTAGTACCCACAATGTCACAAAAATCACAAAAGTTTCTACTCTTCAATTTTTTTCTAGCTTTAAAAACACATTTTTTGTCCTATTTAGTTTATAATAGCCGTTGTTTTCCATTTTTTGTAAGGTCTCCGCAAACAATGTCCTTTGCCGCGCGGTGTCCACTTCCTCCTTGAAAGAGGAGTAATCCCCTTCAGAGGCCAGGCCTCCCCACCTCGACCTGGCCTGGAGGTAGTCTAGTCCCCCTCCCCTTTCTTCCCCTCTCTCGGGCCCTCTGGACTAATTAGTCCACGATAACCTATCTCTTTTAATAAAGGAATCAGTGGGGGGCAGGGGCAGGGTCAGAGCCTTAAAGTCAACTCAAAAGGACGCAAGAGTTGTTTTCCTTCCACAGTTTTAGAAAAAAGAGGAAAAAAAACAGCATATGCGGGTTTTTGTTTAACTTTTTGTTTTAGTTACGTAAGTATAAAGGGTCTCAAAAAAAATTATTTAAAATTTAGGTATACGTGGAATACTTGTGATATCCATAAATGTTCAAGCTTTATAAGCGATGCTTCGCAATTACAAAGCGATGTTTTGCAGCACGAAATGCATTGCTGACATTGCCTCACAAAGACTTTAAAAGTGCGTGGGGTTGGTTCACGCATGTACCACGTTAACCTTATCCAACACTAAATGACGGAGGACGGCATGCCTGCCCCGCGCCAGCAGCCGGCAGCGATAGTAACGCGCAATGCCTGTCGATCTGTTCTATTTGCTTGCAGCCCGGCGGTGTGGCGTTACACGCGCAAACCAAACGCCCAGCCTGCCCCAGCAGTTTACAATACTGCATTGCAGCTGGCGCGGAATAACCACAATTCAAAAATAAAGATATAAAAAGGACTAAATTGGAGACGAAGGCAGGGATGGCATGCGAGGTAGGGTAGGGTGAGGAGAGGAGAACAGAGTCGTCTGCTAGACCATCCTAACGGTAACATACCTTTGACGGAGTAAACAAACGTAAACAAACCAAACGGAAATCACACTAAACACCCTGTGGAAATTGTATTATTTTCCGCGCCCAAGTTCAAAGGTGGCACACTGGTCCGAGCGGTTTTATGGGCCGCATTCTCCCGCGCGCACGTCTAGCCTTCCCCCCTCTCCTTTCCCAACTCAACCCTGCGCTGACAATAAAGTTCTACCTCACCTCCTACACTGCACCCCCCTTCACCCATCCGACGAAATCCCCACGTCTCGTGGTGCAGTCTGGTTCAAAGTGAGAGCCGTGCACACCGAACACGGGGTGCAGTAAAGCAAAGCAGGAAAAGGGGGGAGGGAAGGTGAAGGTCAAGGAAAACCTTCGTCGTCGAACTACGGATCGGAAAAGGTGTGGGGGAAGGGAAAGAGAGGACGAAACGGTGGTGAGAAGGGGGGAGGGGCGCTCAAACCGTAAAGTCCTGCAATCCAGCCGCAGGCGTGAGACCGACCCCACCGGCTGACGTGGGTCAGTCAGATGTCGCCGTGACTGCCGACCAATCACCATCCGCCAGACAGAAGCGGGTTTGCGACGCTGTTAGTGCCAAAGTTGTAGGCTAAGTGACTGTCGCCACAGTCTTCTTCAGCGTCTATTCTCTCTTTTACTCACAATAAGTCTCTCCCGCCCTCGCCCCACTACACCACGCCCTATCTCTCCCTCCACCTCTGCCTACGCCAATGTCACCCGTTTCCCCGGCATCCAATTCCATCGCCTCCTCGATTGCTGCGCCCCCGACCCACCCCTTCCTCCTCATCCTCTGCCTCACCTATTTCCCGGAAACGAGCTTACTTTTTCTCCAGGTGATACTTTTCAATTTATTCTGCTAAACTTTCCTCTCACAAAACAAGTTTTGTGTCGGGCGGGAGAGAGCAAGGGAAAAAGAGAGAGTAGAGGGGCGGAGCAGGGGAGACTGAATGAACGAACAGGCTAAGGTAGGTAGAGTGCAAGGGGAGCAAGGCACAAAAGAGAGAGAGAGAGAGAGAGAGAGAGAGAGAGAGAGAGAGAGAGAGAGAGAGAGACCGGTCGTGTATCGGAACCTGCTCGCCTGCCTGCTGCACGTCCACAGACTCCTCGGGCTTGGGTACTGGGGAGATCTTTATCAGCCGCGCCACTCCACGCCACGCCACGCCCAGCCGACGCTCGCTCGCGCAGGCTGGGGGCAGGCTGCTGCTGACAGATGCCGGTCCACAATGCGAGCGCTAATGCCCTCAAGAAGCAGCGTCGCCCGCGGTGGAACCCCGCCCGCGATCACCGCCCTCCTCATTGCACCACATCCATAACACAACTTGCCACCCAGTAACCGTCAAAGGAAAATTCGTCATATTCCAATTTAATTACTTTTGTTCATGGTGACCCCAAGATTTCGCCGTTTTCGTGGCTGAAAGGCTGCAGTTTCATTTCACAGGATTTGGAAATGTTTATGCGACTGCCTTTCAAAGAGCGTAGTTCCTCCTTCGGCAGTTGAAAAACATGAGGGGGAATTTTGACCCCTCTGATCCATTCTTAGTGTGTCTTGTCGGTCTTGTTAGAGACGGATTCTCACACGTGTTACTAAAAGTGCACGGGCGTGCCCGTTGTATCGTCCCCAGGAGTGCAACTCTCGGAAACGGGCTGCGCCCTTAAAAGTCGTGATCCGAGCGCTCGCGAGAGGAGGGGGGAGGGGGGAGCGGGGGGGCGCCGCGCCAGCTGGGTATCTTGAGGGAAGTCGCTCAACCAACTCCTCCGGGCGGGGGAGAGGCGGGGTGAGGCGACACGGAGCTGCTGCACGTCTGCTGGCGTACCATCTTGCCATCGCTCCGAAGCGCGACGATTGGATTGGTCATTGACTTTCCGGTGCCAACTTTTCGGAAGCAGTCCGAGCGGGGGGCGCGGCTAGCGGGGCAGTGCGGCCCTCGGTCTGTTTGCCGGACAGTTTGTTCGTCTGGGGAGCTCCGTCGCATTTCAAAATACCCCCCTTTCACTTTCCCTCGGAAGAAAGTTTGGTTGGTTTGCTCCCGACTTCACCCCCCACCCTCCTTCTCACCCCCACCTCACTGTTCCCCTACTCTCACCAAAACCGCCGCAACCTAACTCAGAGATCAAAGAAATGGTTTAGCATGATGAGATGAAACATCGACTGTTTGCGGTAATATTTCGCTCGGTGGCTCGTGCACAGTCTCGCTCAAAAATCAAACAATAGTATAAAGAACTTGGAATGTCTGCTGGGGCGGACATGCGCACTGGCCCTTCGTGACGGCGCACGGCATCGCCCCCCGCGCCATTCCAATGCAAAGCATTTTGTCGTAAAGATAGCGGTGCCCCTCGCCCACTCTGCCCCGCCACGCCCCGCCACGCCCCGCGAGCTTTATGGCCAGTGCCCACGGTCACCTCCCACCCCGTTGTGACCGGCACGGTCCGGCTCGGGAGCCCCCCGCGCGGCGGCGGCCATGACCACCAACGGCGGGGGCGGCGGGGGC
>NW_026267475.1:226136-232684 GCF_000697945.3 Frankliniella occidentalis
GAGAGGGAGGGAGAGAGGGAGGGAGAGAGGGAGGGAGAGAGGGAGGGAGAGGGAGAGGGAGAGGACGTGGCCAGAGCGGCCGGTGCTGCTGCTGCCCCTGCATCTCTCGGCCAGCGCGCTCCATGGGCCGTGGCGAGCGGAAGCGAAGTGCCAGAGGAAATAGAGAGCAATCGAAGAGTTGGCGGGGAGGGGATAGCCGAGTGCGGGGGAGAGAGAGAGCGAGTGGTGGGAACAAGCGGAGTTGGAAACAACACACTGCATTAGTATCGGCGTGCATGATCTACTTCCGGTCGGTCGGGGCGGGGTTACCGAGGGAGGTGCAGGCCGCAGTCGGGTTAAAGACGGCGCGCCGGAACGGTTGCGCGGTCCCTCTCCGCCTCACCCCTCCCCCACCAACCAACCCCTACCGCACCCCTTACCGATGGCCAGCCGGCTGGGCAGCCCAGCCAGCGGAACCCTAAACTCGATTTGGGCTGGGGTGCCATGCCTGCCTGCCTGTCCTGTCCAATATAGACCTCCCCACCCGAACCCGCCCCCGCCGCCCCACCTTGTTGCGGCGCGCGCGCTTTAAACAGCCACGTTCTCCCGTCGAAACGGATTGCAGTGGGGGGTGCCATGGATTCGAGTGGGACAGTGGCGGACTGGGGGGCCGGGGCCAAGGTGGGAATTCGCCTACATACAGGGGCGAATTGCCTGTACACAGGGGCCCAAGCTCGAGAAGGGCCCGAAATAATGCCTTTTTAGGGAGGGAGCGGGCGGGCCAGTCCACCTCTGCAGGTAAAAATTATTGTTGTAACTTAACAGCAAATTTGTTGTTAAGTTTTTCATTGACTCGTGTTGTTGTACAACAGCTTCGTTTGTCAAATAACAGCAAAAGTTGTCCAGGAACAGTAATAAAAAAAGTCAGCAAAAACAAAATTGTGCCCAATAGTCCAATATTAACAATGCATTGACAAAAAACGTAGTTGTTTTTCAACAACTTCTGTTGTTCTCGAACAACTAAGCTGCTGGTCAACAACTAGGCTGTTTTTAACAACTAATTTTTACAGTGTGGAGTGGGACAGGGGAGGATTCCTGTTTGTACATTAAGTCCGTGTTTCTGCAATGCAGCAAATTTTAAAACTAGGGAGATCTGCTTTGGTTGACAAATTTAATTTAGCTGACATTATGTTGAGGCAGTCTCACCCAGTGTCAGGGTGATGTTTCAGCCCGTATTCCTCCCCAAGGTGAAATCGTAACTGAGATTTCATTAGGAACAGACACTGGATGAGTATGTTATGTTACGTCGTACGCTCAGACAGCAAGAATCTAAAAATTTGGTAAACATGACTCAAAAGTCTTCGAAGTTTTCACCTTACATGGGCAATAAGAAATTTCCATTTTTGAAAGCATGAACACGGAGAAAAATGTTTAGTTTCAACAACTAATTTTGTAGTTGTTTTGGAGCGACCGTAAGTATCGTCGCTGCGACAGCAAATAGCCTAACGTCTTCAAAACCATTCGCTTACTAGCCCTAACTGAAATCTCTAGTTTCCTCACTTAGCAGGGATAGAGTGCAGCACTGTAATTAATAATGTTTGTGACGTGGATGTTTTGTTTTGTTTTACAGCGATAGACCGAGGTGCTACCCGATAGCTAACCAAGCGCAATGCTACGAATGGGTGGAACGCTGGTCGCCGATGAAACGCAACCACTCCGCGCAACGCTGCTTCACACACGCTCACACGGACACACGCACGCATCCATATACACTCACTCACGTTCTCCTTTAAGACCCCCTTCCCTCGTCCCGTCCTCCCCCAGACCAGTCGATACTCATTAGTTACAGGCTTACGCTACTCCAAAAATATAGCTACACACGCTTTGCTTTCCCCTCTGCAAATCCAGGCGCCGCGCTGGAGTGGGCTGCCTGCAGTCCGACCGGATGGTGGGCGGGGTGAACGGGGTGGGCGGGACGGGTGGGCGGGTTGGAGCTGAAACGCGTGACTGCGTAGCTGTGCTCGGCCGCCTTCTGGGAGAGAGAGAATCTTTCTTCATAGCCAATAATTGCTCTCAACCACTCTGTCTCCTTTCTTCTCTCCTCCTCTTCCCGCCTTGCGCGCTCACACGCTCACAGCCAAACGCCCCCACCCCCTCACACACACACACACACACACACACACACACACACACACACACCATCACTTTTAGACGCCGAGGGAGGGCTGAGCTACGGTCGGGCAGCGATTTCGACCCTCAATTTTCTGAGGGCAGCAGCAAAAGAGTGTGTGCTTGAGGCCATAAAGGCTCTAGGGGGCACGTATGAAACATCTCTCGTCCCGACCTCCACCAGCCGGCCGGCCATACGTTCTAATTCACGTTGGATAGCAATGGTGGCGGCCGTGTGGCGGTAAGGTTTGTTCCAGCGGAGCTGAATCCAACCCCTTCCCCCTTCTCGATCCTCACCTCTAGCTTCTTCTACTCTCACCCACTTTAACCTCGCGTTTGTCGTATCGTCCGTGACTTTTTTTCTACCGCCAAAGACGACAGACGATGAGAATTAGTGAGGCGGAGAAGAAACGGAAGCCAAAGGGAAGTTTGGCCAGGCCAGGCCCAGTCGCTCTCTGCCGAGTCCGACTGGGTGAGACGACACCACCGTCAGGGAGAGGGCAGGGGAGATAGCTAGCAACAGCAGCGTATGGTTTTTGCGTGAGTTTGTTGTTGTTGTTGTTCTTGCTGCTGGCGGTCATGTTGTTGCTGTTGGGATTGCTACAACTACGCGGCGAGGACTAGTTTGTTCCAAAGTGCAGGACGGAGGGGACAGGGGGGAGGGGTTGTCGAGGTGGAGGGGGCTTCAATATTAGGGCGACCTCCCCCGCCCTCCGGGTTGGCTGGTGCCAAAGGGCCAAACTCTCAGCAACCCCGGCAAAAAGCTGTCGTCGCGTCACGTATGCTCCTACCGCGGTGACTCGTGCCGGGGCCCGGGGCCCGCCGCCCGCCGAGCGCTGCATAGGCAGACCCGCAGTGCACGCGAGGCTCAACCTTGCCTACCCGCCCGGCGCTCCGTGAGCCAGCGGCGGCGTCGAAAGTCGCCGAGTCGCCGCGCCAAAAGATCTCTGCATGGGAGGTCCTTTGAACTTTGTCATCTTCCCAACGGAGAGTCTTCCTCGGAAGAACGAAGGCGACGCATTCGTTTTCATTTGAAGACAGAAGGAAAAATATTGTTAGCAAAAATTTGAATTTTCAAAACCAAAACTATTGAAATACCTTCCTTATTGAAACTACCAATTCTACCGAACGCAAGAAATTTTTCATCGTGGAGCTGGAAGCACTGCTCCTGTCTACACAACACACAATCGTATGTGTAGACTTTTTGGACCGGTCCTGCTCGAATTTGACTAATGTCGTTATATGAGCAATTGGCCAAGCAGTTCCGCGGGGACCGATGAAGAACATATGACGGACAAAAAGTTTGCAAGAGCGGTAACAGTCGGTCCGGGTGGAAGGGAACAGCGTACCGCCTAAAGTTACGCTGTTTCAGTTGAGGGGAGAGGGGGGAAGGGGTACTGGATGGATGTGGCGCCGAACCAGGCCTCTTCTTCACCATCTCGAGTTCGGCTGTGAAAAAAAGTTTCCTCCGGCAGGTGGAAGTGTTCTTAGTTATGCATAACGAGCGCATCGCGGAGCCGCCCGAGGCTCCACGCTCCGCCCCGCCGCGTCCCGCCCCGCCGCGCCAGGCTCCGCCCCGCCCCACCCCACCCCGCCATGCCATGCCACGCCTGGCCTCGCCACACCTGCTGCTGGAGGTCGCGGGTCCGCTTGCCGAGACGGCGACACTCTGATTAGCATTTAGTTGTGTGAGCACCGGGGAGAGGGTGTCGGCGTCGAGTGCGCGCTGGAGAGTGGACAAGGGTGGGGGTAAAAGGCAACTACAGACAGAGAAAGTGGGTGATAACCAGCGTGAAGGTGAAAGCGAGAGTAGGTGAGAGGAGGAAGGGACGCACCGAGACTAAGGCGAGTGAGAGAGAGAGAGAGAGACGCTCGAGCGTCCATGCCCCTGCAGTAATTGAAGTGGACCGTCGCACGCCCTGTGTGGCCGGGAGGCGTAAGTGTTATGACCGGCTCCAGCCGAGGCTCCAGCTAGGCTCTGCCTCCCTCTCCAGGTTCTCCAGAAGCCGAGCTCCAAAATCCCTTTGCCTCCGGCGGCTGGACCGAGCTGTGGGGACGACTGGGCAGGGCCCCGCGCCACCGCACGGTGAGAGGGCGAGGAGAACACACACACGCACACACACGCACACACACACACACACACACACAAGCACGCGGGGACATAGTCGCTGTGCCTCGTCTCTCTCACCCGCACGTGCTGAGGACGAGGGAGGCATGCCAAATCCCTCGTCTCCTCGTTGCTGTCCCGGAGGGTCCCGGGCGCAGAGGGGCCCCGTCGGGGTCCCCGGGCCCGCTCGCGGGGCGGCGCCGGTGGGACCCACGTAGAGTCCCCCGTCCCCGAGGAGTCTTTCTCAGAAGCAGCCGGAGGAGGGAGGAAAAGGGGCAATACGGGGCCTTCGTTATTACGTGTAGAGCAGGCCGGAGCAGGGCCCGGCATTTTGTGCGTTCTTTATTTGCTGCCAGCAGTGTCTGTGTACTTTTTCTCCTGCAAGTTTGTATTAAGATTACTCGAGGAAACTATGATGCTTCCTTATTCTAACGTTATTATGAGTAGCATTATATTTTTTTAAAAGTTAGTCCTTCATCTAGCCATCCATCCAATCATTCCTTCACGTGTTCTTTCCCGCTTTCCCTTTTCAATTCTTTCTTACCATCTTTCCTCCCCTCTGGCTTTCTCCACTCCTCGGTGCATCACACGACACCCCGTTCTCCAGTGGCTCTCTCCCACCACGTTCCTCACCCCCAACAAGTTTACATTTAAATTGCCTAGCGAGGCTTGGAATGGCGTGGCGCTGCCGTCGCCTCTACCTCCCTGCAAAACACACTTTCCACGGGATATTCACACGTCCTTGTGGTGAGACCACTGGGGCCAAACATCGCAGGAAGAAAGAGACAGCGCAAGAGAGGGACAAAAAGATGGAAAACGGCAACTCGTAAGGGGAACAAAAAAATATACCATGACAGAAGTTGCAAAAAAAAAAAAGCAAATCCACGGTGGAAAAACTGCAAGGTTTTTGGAGCATTTGGCACGCACTAACACTAGTAACACATGTCCATGTGTTTAATATTAGTAGTCGATTATTGAATCGATGTCAATGTTTAAATGCGAAGATTTCAGACATATGATACGTTAAGCAGCTGCACGCTGCACTCTGGAAACTCAGGTGTGAGACAGTCTAACACTAAATGGTGTTAGGCAAAATACCTCACACCAAACGGTGTGAGGCAAACATACCTTACACCAAAAGGTGTGAGACTCGTTGTGCCTCACAGCAAATGGAGTGATACTTTCTCATACCAAATGGTGTGAGACACAGAGGGTCTCACACCATTTGGTGTGAGGCACAACTAGTCTCACACCATTTGGTGTGAGGCACAACTAGTCTCACACCATTTGGTGTGAGGCACAACTAGTCTCACACCATTTGGTGTGAGGTATTTTGCCTAACACCATTTGGTGTTAGACTGTCTCACACCCGAGTTTCCAGAGCACCTAAATTGGTTTGTCTCGATCATGTAAAAGCTTTCGTCATTTACGAATCGTTTAGATGAGATATCCTCCAGCCAAGACATTTGACCCCTCTTCGAGACGACATGGATGTAGTCACGAGATATCGGCGATGAATCGAGTAGACCTCTACGATTTCTCCAACGCCACAACACCGCTCTACCGTATCTCTGATTTTTTTTTCGATTTCGGAATATGTCGGGATAGTCTATGCTGCGTTTTCAAACTGTCTACGCACGAAATCCCGGCTCAATAGATCCTATATCTACTTTTTTCTGTGCGGGTATGCCAGCGACATCGCAGTGCGTGTACGGTGCTACGGTGCACAATTCCTCTGTTTTTAGTTCAATATGGCTGTTCGACGGTCTAAGCAGTGGTAGGCGCACGTGATGTTGCCCACAGACGGCGCGCGGGGGCCTCAAAGACAAAATGGGGCGGGTCGCAAGGCGAGGAGAACAAGAAGAGAGAAGACGTAGCCGCTTTACCCTTGACGGCAACACTTGTGTCCTCCCCGGCTGCTGGCGTGGGGCCCACCCAGCCTGCCCCAGGGCGCCCCCCGCCCCCGCGGGGTGGGTAGGCAGGCGGCGAGACCTCCTGGACCCCTCCTCGCTAGCAGCCCCCTCCCCCCCCCCTTCATCTCACCACCGCGCTGCTGCGCCGCGGGCCCCGGGGCCTTATAGAGCCGTCAGGTGTTGGCCCGCCCTGCCCTGCCCCGCCCCGCCCCGACCCCCACCGCGCCGCAGCCCGCGCGTTTCGTTTCGCCTCCAGGCGCTCCATTTGATTTGGGTTCCGCTTTGGGGTTAGAATCAATACCGACGATGTGACGCTTCACCCCTATGCCCCATCTCTCTCTCTCTCTCTCTCTCTCTCTCTCTCTCTCTCTCTCTCTCTC
>NW_026267475.1:232734-237207 GCF_000697945.3 Frankliniella occidentalis
AAGCCGGAGATTCTCCGCGCATCCATCGCCCGGCGCGGGGCACACCCAGGCCTGCCGGCGCCTGGCGCCTCAAACCCCCAGTGAACCGCGGCGGCGGCGACCCGCGGCCCGAGGCCCGGTGGCTGAAGAATAGGAATAAAAATATTTTACAGGAAAGGAGGAGCAAGAGGAGGAGAAATGAATAGGAGGGGGAGGCGGAGGGAAAGAGGCGAGCGTGGTGGCGGCTCTGTGCCACCGCCACCGTCTCGTGGGAAAGCGACCCGTGCTGGAGCGTGGTGGAGCGTGGCGTTGCGTGGCGCGGCCTGACTCGGCGGGGCGTGCTGGTCGGGATACGCAGGCGCCCTTCTTATTCTCCGGCCTCCTTAGCTTTACCGTCTCAGCCTGCGCCGCTATTGTTCATTCGCCGCGCTGCCCGCCCCGCCCCGCCCGGGCGCGCGACCCGGATGCCCGTCCCGCTGACAGCCTTTTCATTTTCGCAGAGATGTATCGCTGCGCTGCGCCACGCCACGCCCTTCAGAGGGCCGCGGGGGGTGGGGGAGGGGGAGTGGAGCAGCAGCTCAACGCATTTGGGTACATTAGGGGTCCACCACCCGTGGCATCAGCCCCCTACCCCCACCCCCTTCCCCCAATCCGCGCCATCTGCGGAGTAAGCATCAATATTATCAGATGGGGGAATGAATCCCGCCCCTAACGCACTGTCCCTGTTGAGCGCCCCAAGCGGATCCGATCCACGGCCACTTGGATTATCATGAGATGTTAGTGGCAGGGCCGCCCCGCCCCACCCCGCCACACCCGTTTCGTCCCGCCACTTCAGAATCGTTTTCATGGCCGATGGACTGCCGCTGCGCTGCTCCGAGATTCTTTTAGAGGGAGCAGAGAAGAGAGGAGAATTATTGACTGATAGCCAGCGCGCACTGAATTCTTTCCTTCATCCAGTATTCCTCCCTGCTTAAGTTTTCTCCGTCGTTTTTTTTCGAAGCGAATCATGCCTTTTAGTTGTTCAACTCTGCGCCCCAAAGAAGCAGCAGGAAAAAAGAGGGGGTGAAGGATAAGAAAAGGGCGGCGCGGCATTCCGGAGCGTACGTCACGTGCGAGTCTAAATATCTCGGATCCGTGCCGCTCTCTCCCTCCGGCGGCGCCCTCGCTGTGTCCTGCCCATCGCAAACTGCTGTTGTGGCTAGCGGCAGACAGAGAGGCCGGCCGGGGGAAAAATCGCCAGTATTTGGAAGACATTGGTGGGATTACGGACGAGAGTAATAGCCGGTCACAGCGAAAGCGGGAGAGCGCGGGTCCAGCGGGCCATTTAGGAAAGGGAGGGTGAGGGGGGATGAGCCTCCAACAAAACGATGCGCGTATAACAGGAAAACCTGCTCCAGGAACGTTGCTCCCTGCCAATTTTCGGAGAGGATGTGGGAGCACGAAGATGTGTGTGAGATAGTCGTGGAAAACATCAGCGTAATGTCATACCTTGGGTGTACCTGCGGGCAGCGTTCAGGCAACCCCCTGTTCGGAGTGGCGTGGGACACCCAGGAACCATTTATTTGCAAATAAAAACAGTGTCACAGAAAACGTACTCTGCAAAAAAAAAAACGCTACCAAATCAATAGGTTCGTATTTTAAATGGTTTGCCTTGCGGCTTTCAAAAAACTTTGAGTCGAAGTAGTTCTTCGCAAGCTTGAAAACTACATTTCATTGCAATACAGAGTGTTTCCAATAAATTTAGGAGGTAGCAAAGAATTTCTTTGAATTGTGAATTAAATCTTTGCAATACCGAGACCGAAAATTATACCCCAATTTCTCCGCAATATAGAATCATCCAATCGACATTTCTTGCGTTGTAATCGCATAAGTTGGTGTTAAGGTCGTGATAGCATTTGTGTGTCCTTCCTAGTCGCGTTGTTTGGCGACACAGACCAAACTAACCAGACCAGTCCATGGCAAACAGGGAGAGAATGAAGAGGGCGATGGCAGCGAACAGGAGCCGAAACATGTTGGTTGGCGTTGGAGGGAGCCCGGAGTCAGGGGTATCGACATCAGAAAGAACTAGTTTAATGAAGGGGGTATGCCGTAAAGTAGGGACAAAGGAATCCCAAAAGTTTCGACTTTCTTTACGTTCTCCATCCCCACCCTCTCTGAGCCTTTCCATACCGAAAGTCAAATATCGTCGCGCTGCACGTCGGGAGCACGAAGTCTAAAGTCATGCCTAAATTTCTCAGAAGCCAGAGGGTGAGTTTACCAGTGCCCGCCGTTGTAATACCCCTCAGCAGAGTAGGCCTGGGGAGGGGCGGGACGGGTAGTGAGGGGTAGGGGTGAGGGGTTGAGGCCCGCCTGTCCCGGCCCAGATGCTGCCACCATCTGCCGCCGCACCGCACGCCAGATGCATCACCGGAGTTGTGTCGCTACGCCACGCCATGCCCCGCCAAGGCATATCACGCGACAGAATGGCCCCGCGCCGCCGGAGCCACTGACGAAACGCCTTGGCTGACACGCAGCGCCGCTACGACGCACCCAAGAGGGCAAAGAACGGGCGCTCACACACCCTCGATGAAGAAAAACAGTTCGATCCGGTAAACGGAAACGTTATGTAGTGCACTGCACATGCGCCAGATGCAAAATTGTTCCTGAAGGGTCACGGTCATTAATGTGTAAAGTTTTACACTACGCACCCTGCGGTTTTTTTTAGCGGTCCCTGCAAAGGGTTCCGGGGTGTTAAAGGGCCGGGAGGAGGCCGGGCCATGCTGGGACTAAGGATTAACAGGGTGCAGCTGTTGCAGGAGCCCTTTCCACCTCGCCATGAATCCCAGGCCCACAACGGCGAGCCAACGACGCGGCGGCCTGGCGGACAGCGAGTCATCAATTGGGTGAGGGGCTTAAGTGTGCTTGCCTAAGGCAGACCCCAACGGGGCTCTGTGAGGCGGTCGGGAGGGCAAGGGTGAGGGGGTGTGATCATTGTGACGCGGTGAGGAGCCAGGGGCCCCGCAGGGGTCTGCTGGCCAGCGGGGCGTAGCCGGGCCGGGGCCGGGCGGCTCCCCCGGGAGGGCTCAGCAGACTACCAGGCTCCCTCTCAAGTTAGAATGAACAAAGGCGCTCTCGCGCCGGGTCGCGCGGGGGCGGCGCCGCCGGGCCACACAGCGACGGAGCGTTTAGTTTGCACAACAAAAATATTTACCCCGAAAGAACACGCGGCGCGGATCTGCGACGGGAAACGAGCTGCTGGTCGCGCAATCAGTTCCGTGTTAACCTGAACTGCTGCGCAGCGCGACCGTCGTGCCGCGGCACTCTGCGGGGCACTGAAGTGTGGGGACAGAGGGGCGCAGCAGCTGCGCGCCAGACAAAGATAACAAAGCAAATGCGCGGGCGTCGCGCGCGCGGCGGAGTTTGCCTTGACGATGATCGGGAAGCTGCTTTGGCCGGAGTCCATGCCGGGGAATAAATTGGACACTTGTTGGAGCGGGCGGGGCGGGGCGTGTGCGTGCGGGCCCCGCCCAGGAGGAAATGCAGCCGGGGCGGTCTGCACAACTACACACAGAGGAAATCTTTGGTAAATAATTTAAAAGTACTTACAAATTGAAATACTACTTATAATGTAGTTTTATAAACTCACTTTTTCGTGATACTTTGGTTGTTGTAGCAAGCGCATGATTAAATGAACCCATGCAAAAGCCAAACCATGCTCTGCTACAAGTCCGTATCTCCAACGCAGGCGAGAGCGTCGCTGATTTGTGTACAATACTATGCACGACTATGACGTCAGCTAAAGCCAGCCTGATCCAGTCGACGCCATCTCTGGAATGAGTTTTCCACGTCATTTGCCCAATCGCGACTGGTGCGGAATCTTTAGCGGTATATGTTTTGACCCTTCTGTCCAATCTATCCCCCATTCCCTTTCTTTCGATCCCGTATTTTTTTTTCATTTTGAACTTTCTCTCTCTCTCCACCTCTGTCTGATTCTCTACCCCCCCTCGGCCCCGTCCACGTGCCGGCGTGCTCCACTGCACAGCTGGGGGAAATCTTTATTGGATCGCTCAGTACAGCGCGTTGGCGGCGCGCGCCGTTCAATCTCGCCGGTATGGTGTATTTTCGCACTCACTGTAGCAGAATGATATCCAGCAAAGCGCACTGAAACTCTAAGCGGCCGGCCCCGCCCTCCGCCCAAACCCGCACACCGCACACCCACCCAATCCCTCTATTATTCGATAATGATTTCAGTGTCCAAATGCCCGCGGTTTCGAGACGCCCTTTATTAACGGGCAGAAATAACAAGGGTAGATCACGAGTAACGTTAGCATCAAATATGATTCGGTGAGTAATACCAGTGGTATCCGAGAGCAAAAGGGGGAGGACGTGGGTGGAGTGGGTTTGGGCGAGGGTTCAGCCCTTCACTGGTAAAACAAGTGTTTAATTTTGCACGTCAATTGACGTTTAAGTTCAAGTGTGCATTTTCTCGACACTTTGTGGTGTCGAACTATGTTA
>NW_026267475.1:239297-246482 GCF_000697945.3 Frankliniella occidentalis
AGCTGGAGCCGAGCTGGAGCCGAGCTGGAGCCGGGCTGGAGCTGGCCCCCAGTGGAGCAGCGCCAGACAGCCAAAGTGAGTGCGCCCGGAGTTTGATGAGCTCCTATGCGCGGGCTCCCCGGCGCTGCCCAGCGGTGCTCAGCGGGGGTCGAGGGGAATGAGAGGGAAGGAGAGCAGGGAGAGAGGGGCGGGCTTCCACAGAAACCAATCTAGATTCAAAAATTGTCTAGTCTGAAACAGTTTTAAGATGAGGAAAGGCAAACGAGAACAGCAACAACAAAACAACTCTAAAAGGGGGAGAGTTAGAACCCAGAGTCTTTTCCGCCCTGCTTACCCCGCTGAGCATGCTGCGGCCGCTGCGCCCATCACTTCGTGGAGATGACCCCTCATCAGGTAGATAGCTGCTCAGCGCCCCGCCCCGCCGCAGCTGTATAAACTGACTTGAATGGCGAGGCAATGGCGGCGCCACGCCGCCCCGTCGCTTTATCCCCGACTCGAGTCAGCTCGCTGGCCGCCGACGCTCCCGCTGTTCCCGTCGCTGCCGCCGCTGCTGCCGGCCGGGCACCAGGGCGTGCCAATTTCAGATTCATGAATAATCATCCCCATCATCATCATGACCATCATCGCCCACCAGGCTGGCACCACCGCCGGGCACACCGGCCCTGCTGCTGCTGCCGCCTCAGCTGGTGTCTGGTGGTGTGGGGAAGATGAGGGGGAGCAGGGGAACACTGATCTAATGCCCATTATTTCATTTTCAGCTGACGTGAAATATATAGAGGGGTTGGTGGATGTACAGGGGGGCGAGCGAGGCAAAAGAAGCAGACATGATTTCATACAATAATTTTCTTAATGGTCGAACACTTTAAGTGCACTCCTAAATACAATAAAAATAAACATTTCTCTCTTTAAAATTTCTCTTTTTCTGTGAAAGGGTATTAATACGTAGAACTCATAAAGTACCAAAGTCGGTTAGTTGGTATTCCTGCTGCTTAAACCAGACACATTAACGAAGAGAAGCAAAAAAAAAAAAAAATAGTAAAATGGATGAGAGTTTATCGAGAAAAACTGAAAACCTGTCCCGACCATCCTAGGTTATCTCAGAGCTTACAATTAAAGAGCACGGGCGAAATACGGCAAAACTATGGTTTAGCCCACATTGTGATTGTTGTCTCAACTGGTCTCAACCACATTTTGTGGCGGTCGACGAGCCCCCACCATACGCTGGTTGCCGCAGCTTACCTTTTTTCTAGGCGTTGTCCCGTATGTGTTCGTACATTGCTTTGCGGGTGCACGGCAAAAAAAAAAAAAGTGAAAGCTGAACCAAAAGCAAAGCGGCACGCTGGCGTCGTTTATTTATATAGCCTGTCAATCGTTTGAGCCTCGGGTTTGCCTTATCGGCCAAACTTGGAAACGTAAAAAATCGGACGGCCTAAGCAGATAAGTACTGAGTGTGTCAACGCCCGGCCCGGCCTAGCAAACTAGAAAATTTGATTGTTATCTTTGAAAAAGAATCCTTTGAGATCTCTAAAAATGGGTTTACAAAAATCGCTCTTTAGAGATCGAGAAACTTGACTCTGAACTCCTTGTTTTTCAGTGAAATTTGTGCTCGAGACTTTGACACCAACTATAGTTAGTTGGGCAAAATGTAAGAATGGAAAAGCGGAGCATAGCAAACGAACACTGCACGGACGCCTATACTACTGTGTCCCCCCCGCCCCAGTCGTAATCATCAGCGATCGACAACGACCGCCACACAACACCAACGTCACTTTGGGAAATAACGTCACACTCGCTGTGTAGTTTCCTGCTTTTTTTGAGCTTTTCTTTCTGATGTACGATAACGCATCACAACCACTCTGCAGCTATGAAATAAATCATCCATAAGAGCAATACTTCTGGTTCAGTTTTTTGTGAGCACGATGAAACTTGTGTTGTAGCCTCGGTCAATAAACGCACTTTGCCATCTTTAAACAAAAATACTATAATAATTTGGAAGCTGGTTATGATGTATATTATACTTTTACGCCCCTCCTCCCCTATGTCCTACACCACTTTACGTACATAAAAATGTACAAACCTTATAAAAATGTACGCAGTAACGTACATGAATGTGAAAGCACCCTGTTTTGTGGAGAACGGGTAGTCCGTTTGGAGCAGCCCACTGTGTAGCCGTTAGCGCCAAGCCGAACGAGCTGGCAATAAAGAGGCTACGTAAGGGCCTTGCCGAGGGGCGTAAGGGCCACCGGTCAGCTTGTCGTGGCCATATAACTTCTTCCGAGCGTACGGGGGGCCGGGGCCGTCCACGAAACACGTGACATCTGCGGCCGTCCGGCTCATATTCAATTTATGGACGACAGTATATTTTTCGAGGATGATGGTAATAAGCCATTTCAAGTACTTTTCTGCGCAAGGCTCGGCGCAAAGGCAACATTTACTGCGGTCTGTGGAGACATATGGAGAAAATCAATACTGAAATTATCGTCAATTTTTGGGCAGAATACTCTCATTGTCCGAAAATGAAAGAACGTCAAAACCTTTTCCTTGTAGCGAAAAATGTTTTCCCTATAGGACGAGATATTTCAAAGTTGAGTTCTCGATCAGTAAAAACACTTTGGAAATTCAAGTGTACGAGTTTCGCCCACTTCCATTATGGACCATCAGTATTCGCGTAACGTAAAACCTGTACAAACTATTTTTCACGGTGGGTGAGTCAGTGGCGTTAAGTCGGCACCTGACGCGACACACGGCAGCTTATTTAAACAGAGATTAGAGGTGCCTCTCAGCGTGCGTCGCGGGAGAGGAACGGGGGGTAGGAGGCGCCTTGCGCCCGGCTAAGTCACGCCCCGCGACGACTTGAGTCATGGAGCCTAGTGCCCGGGTCAGGGGCGGGGTGGGGCGGGGTGGGGCGCGGCGGGCGGCGCATCCCAGTGGGGCCACGGACGGGGCACCAGCAGGAACAGCGAGAGGCGTAGTTCTACGTGCCTGGAAAGCACCAACATCGATAGGGGGACAAGGGTGCCCCTCCCCTCCCAGCTCCAGTCGCGCTCTTTAAGCAGTAGTTCTGCAGTGAGCGCCGCCAGTTGTGCCGACAGTGTGTGCCCGCCAAAAATGACTGATTTTTTTAGGAAAATGGGAAAACACAGAGGAACACCCTTAATTTTCCCTGGATTTTGAACAAATCTTCTCAAAAGGTGAGAAAAAGTCCCACATTTTTAAGGAGTTTCCTCAATCATGGGAGTTCATCAAAGTTTTCCCTTTTTGCTTAAAAAAAAAACAGTCATTGTTTTTCCCGCGTGACGGACCATTTGCGATGTACTGATGTTTTTTTACCTACAGTTTAGACAGGACTGATATTTGCCGAAGTAGGCGCCAAATTATGGAATGAACTTCAGGTAGTATCATCTACAGTGCACAGTGTTTTAAAGCCTAGGGCATACCAGTAGCTATATAGACCCGATATTGTGTTGCTGATTTGCTGGGAGAGGGATTGTGTGTGCGTGTGGGTGTATTGGTGTTGGGAGAGGGGAGCAGCTAGTAGCTAGTGTGCTGCTGCTATAGCTCCTACGCCAATAAGGGACACGGGCAGGCCGGAGAGCCGGGCAGCGCGTTTGGGTGGGAAGAGAGCCAGTCTCACTTCTAAAGGATCTTCTGGCTCCATGATAAGGAATTCTCATTCGCTCTCTTTCGCCCCCCCCCCTTCTCTCTCTCTCTCTCTCTCTCTCTCTCTCCCCCTCCAGATCTCGGTTCCCTGGCCTCTCATTCTCCCTTTCACTCTGCTCCCTACGCCTAATTGCCGACTGTTTGCACCATTAATATTTACACAAAGTCGAAAGGGACCAGCAGAAGCGGCGGGGCCTGGGGGCCGGTATGGCCACGCAAAGGCAGGGCGGCGGAGATATCCGATCGAGTCGAATCATCGCACTTCCAACGCTCTCCTCCCCTCTCCCCCCTCCTCTCTCTACCTCTATCTCCCTCTCCCGCTCTCTGTGTTATACTGTGACACAACATGAACATGGGGAAGTGTTGAAGGGCGGTGAGCAAAGGCACACCAATATGATATTGTAAAGTAAAAGGTCACGCCTCGGGTCACGCAGCGAGGAACATCTTCTAGGAATGTTTACCCTTAATCACCCCGAGCAGATTGAATCTGAGTTGATATCTGATCCAGCAGCGCCTTTGATCTCGCCTTCGTGAAGGCTGCAGCCAGAAACGAACCTCCCCGCCTTGTTCGAATCCTTGCACCTTGCTCTGGCGAACGATATGGAGCCGGAGGAAAATTACAACGTGCCAAAGTATGAAAGGAGGTTTTGATTGGTTGGAAGGGGTTGGGGGAGGGGGCGACCCTCACGCCGCCAGTAGCGCTCCGCTGTAACCCTAAATAAGAGACCAGCAGCCGAGCACTCGAGCCTTCACCGCATTCATCATCAGGGTGACGGGGCAAAGTTTGTCAGCAGGCGTGTGTGTGTCCGGGAGGGGAGGGCGTGTGAGCGAACGAGTTACGCATTCATGAAGCGAGCATGATTACCACCAGATTAATATTAGTGGTGATGACTAAGAGTCAGCTAAGCCCTTTGCGAGAGCTGGAAGGAGAGAGACAACAGAGAACGGAGGGATGAGGAGCACGAGCAGCGAGAGCACGGGATAGAGGAGGGAAGGCAAGAGATGGAACAAGGCGGACGGCGGTGGCGAACAGCAATTTAAAGAGGAGATGAGAGCGAAAGCTTTTCAAGAGCTTCCCAATGGCTCCTCCACCTTGACGATATTGTTGTGATGATAAGGGGCGAGCGCTCTACGATGCTTCCACCCCCCTCCTCCCGCCCCTTTCTCGCTTTTCCCCTTCCCCTGTATTCTTAGCCCCCATTCGATTCCGGTAACACGATGAGTCAGGAAAGAACGTTAGCAACGAATGCGTCAGTCGTCAAAAGAAGTTTCCTTTCACGCCCTTATTTGCAGTTCAAAAAAACTCAGCACCGTGATTTTTCCGGATTTTTCACTGCAACAGCACCTGCAGCAGCACACGACACAGAGAGGCGCACTGCCGCGGCACTAGTGGCGGGCTGGGGCGGGCTGGCAGGCAGCACCAGCCTAATACAATCACTTTTTCTGCTCGGCTCGCTCTCGCTCCAAGAGAAAGGAGATTTCTTATTCGGTGTGCTGAGGCCCGCCCGTCCGGCGTCCGCCTCTTCACTCGCTGAGTCCTGAAGGATCGAGGCGCCTGAGGAGCGAGTAGGAGGGGGGGGGGGGGTATGGCCACGTGGAGTGGAGCACCTTCAGAGCGCCTGCCACCGGAGGGATAGGCTTCGCACGCGCACGCGAGTATTGAGGTTGCCTACCCCGACGGGCGGCTCGCGGACCTGGCGGCCCGAACAAGCATAGCGGGGCGGGGAATGGCGTAGTGGGGCGTCGCGGCGTGGCGTGGCGCGAGAGGACGTGGCGGGGCGTGGCGGGGCGTGGCGGGGCGTGGCGGGGCGTGGCGGGGCGTGGCGGTTGCAACGCACCCGCCGGAACAAAGCGAAGAGGAGAACAACGGGGCGGCCATTAATAAGCGAGCGGCGGGGACAGTCAGTCAGCCCCCCCCCCCCTTCTCTCTCTCTCTCTCTCTCTTTCTCTCTCTCCCAGCCATGCCGCCACCTCACGTGGGCCGCCGCGGTGGCCTCAAGGGTCCCACGCCACACCCGGAGCAGCAGGAAGGCCGGCGGCAGGCACGGCGGGGTCGACCGGTGTCTTCCAGGACCCGCAGCGTCTCCCTCCTGCATGAAAATTCCAGTCGAGCCAACTTTCCGCATTAGCGGGGAGGCTCGTCCATAAACAATGACCGGCTGGTCCTGCCCGGCCGCACCTCGGCCTCGGCCTCCCTGACAACGCGGTGGGCGCTCGCCGCCCTCGTCCTCGTCCGACGCCCGCCCTACCGCGTTCTTCTCATCGCCAGCCCGGCCGCCACAGGCCTCGGCACGTCCTCGCACGCCCTCGTTAGAACACACAACCAAACTTTTTTTTCTCTCTTTACCCGACAAAATAATAAGTTGGGTGCGGTGATGGCCGCTGCCATTCCTCTCTTCCGCAAACACACACACACCACACCAAGAGAGGGGTATGAAATCGCAGCGCGGCTGGCTCGCTCTCCCCCTCCCTCGTCCAGTCTGCCGCTTGATCCCCGACCGCAGTGTTGAGTCGCCGCGACTTGGGCTAAGCCTCCTGAAGCCCTCCCCTTCCCCTTCCCCCACCCCCACCCCCCTTTCTCGTCCAGGCCGGTTCGCCAACGCGCGACCTACCCCCGCGTCAGCCCGCGCGCCGCGCCCGACAGTCTGAGCTGCACAAGAGCAGGTGCATTGTAGTAGGAGCCGGGAAGCCGACCGCGAGATGCGGAAGAGTCGGCATTGTACCCTGGGCCCCGCACGACGAGCCACGAGCTCTAGACTCGATATGGCAAGCGGGCGCGACCGAGGGAGGGGTCCTCTTCTCTATACTATACTAATTGTACAACAAGCGAAAATACTCGCGGAGAACTCACGCACTACTCTCACCAAAAGCGATGCTTTGCAGCATGTAATGCATTGGCATTGCTTCGCAAGCGCAAAACACCACTTTGTAATATTGCAACGTAAATGATTCGTAGTTACAAAGGATCAAAATACTTTCGCAATATCTGCAAAGTATTGCTTCACAGGAATTTAGTGCAGAGTGCTAGAGGTGCTAGGACCTGCGGGGGGTATAGAACGATTGCGGTGAGAACACGGCGGAGAACGCGAGGGGTGCGCGGTAACAGAGACTGCATTATAGGAAAGAACATTTGGGTAACTGAGTGGTCAATTCCAAGAAGACGCCATTGTGAGAGGGACGCACTGGACGCACACGGCTGCCCCGAGCGACCCGCTGCCTCGGCAGGCCGGGGTCAGGGCCGAGCTGCGGGGGGATTGGAACTGGTGGAGCGGAGACAGTCTGCCTAACGAGCTCTGAGCGTGGGGAGGCGTGGCGTGGCGTGGCATGGCATGGCGATGGCGTGGCATGGCGTGGAGGGGCGGGGCGGGGCGCATGGCAGCAGCGGCACCAAGACAAGGAGAGACTCTTCCGTCCCAATAAATATTACTGGCCGCGCGCGCACCTGACGCGCCGCGTCCGGGAAGCACACGGTGGAGAGAGGGGGAGGGCGAGAAAGGGCGGAGAGAGGGGGAGAAAGAGAGGGGG
>NW_026267475.1:256592-258755 GCF_000697945.3 Frankliniella occidentalis
AGGGGTGGGTGGGGCAGTGTTAACATGACCCGAGCCTTGCGGTGGTGCAGCTCCCGCTAGGCTCGCTTCCCCCGACGGCTCTGGTGTGCGCTGCTGATACGGCGGGGGAAAAGAGGCATAGAAAAGTTTCGTGCTGCATAAAGCTGGGGGCTGGGCTGTGGTAGGCCGGTCCTCCCGGAGCACTGCCCTCGCTCGCGGTGCAGTCAGGGCAGCCTCACCGCACCCACCAAAGCAGTCTAGGGACGAGCACTGCAACTGCACTCACAAACGGAGGCGTTGCATGTAGTGCCCCTCCGGGGATAGCATGGTCTTCCCCTGCTCTCCCCCTGGTTTCAGTTCGCCCAACACAGTACGTACGCACGCCTCGCATCAGAGGGGGTACCCACGAGATATTATGGCGTCAGTGTCGTTGGTCATTCCCTCTACTAACAAAACAAAAAGCGTCCCCTTCCCAGTTCAAGCGTCGGGACGATGTAGGAAATATATCGCAGCATCGTCGAGGACTTTCACTTTTCGAAATAGTTTAGATTTCCGTTTTCGCACATGCGAATGATCGTTACTTTTTCGTTCGCCCCCAGAAACGCTTTCGTCGTTCAACCCGCCGCCGTGTGTGAGTGCTCCAACGCCGCGGTCAGTACGAAAAGTAAAAATAGGTGCTTACCTTGCGTCGAGGGCGTTTTGTTGGGTCGAGGGGAGGCGCACCCCCGCGCCGCTGCTCGCCCGACCAGGGGGTTGTCGAGTGAAGCAGCCGATATTCGACGTACGTATGGCCGTTTGAGGGTAAGGAGTCGTTGGTTCGACCCCCTCCTCCCTGAACCGACGTACAGCGCCTGCCGTGCTAGCCTATGGAAGCCGTGGTGCTGCAACCCAAACAAAGCGCAATAATGGGGTACGGTAGGTCGTATCAGAGAGACTGCTCTAAAATTTTCGCGTAACACCTAAATAATTCAACATTTTGAATTTTGAATGGAATTTACTTGAAAATGCAAAATTTATAGGAAGTTGATTATAAAGGCTTGAAAATTACCTACGTTAAAGTAATACAAAATTGATCTAGAATTTCATAAGTTTGCAAAAAAAAAAAAAAAACCTAAGCTTGCGCTAACGTGGAAGCAGATGATACAGGTTTAATTTTCAGTCAGTGTGCTTTAAATTGGGGAATATAGTAGGCCTTGCCCATAGTGACAGAGCGTAGGAGAACACAGTGGTCAGGGGAACGACATAATAAAGCCAAAAGCGGTCTGCTAAAAGGAGGCAAAGCTTAATTCAATCGACTTCATGGACTCAAAATCGTGGGTAGTGCTTTATAACACATACAAGAACAACTTTTTCTTGACTACTCATTTTCCATCCCCCAAAGGCCCTCTTTTTCATCACACATATGCCTTATTGCAGAACATATTAGAAATCAGGCCCTATTACAGGTAAATAAACGTATAAACGTTAACACTTTGTGTAAACTGCGAAAAGAACCCATGATAAAGAAAACTCAATTATATATCCTAATGTAAATAAAGAAGTAAACATTTTTAGTTGTACGGGGTGTGCTTGGCCTATGCTGTCAGCCCATATTGTGTCTTGGCCCCTGCGGCATTAAATGGTATGCAAACCCGCAACACTGAACACAGAGGTGTTCGCTCTGAACGAGGGGACCGAGGCACTGACCACCTGGTACCTGGATTTAAACAATGGTGTCGGTGTGGTGTGGTAGCACGAATGTGTGCACCGTAGAAAGTTCGATCGACCACCAGAAAGCTTGGTGGCTGTATAAACATTCTAGAAATTTACTTCATTAGCTATCTGTTTTTGGTTTGGGTGCACTGTCAACAAAGGGGCGGCGGGAGTGGCCTCGAGCACAGTGTCTATTGTTGGCGGTACTTCGTGTTAACTGAAAAACAACCCCCTGTTCAGGAATTTAATTGGCATACAAAAATTGAAGTTAGTGATTTTGAAGTTGAGATTATTAGGATTTGCGGCAAAAATAGTGCGGAGATGGCGTAGACAGCGTACACCGAATATTGTACAGAACCGTAACGTTACGTCTTACGCTACGTTTTACGTTTTAGTATGACGTTACGTAAGTCGTTACGTCAGACGTTACGTAAGACGTTACGTGAGACGTTACGTAAGACGTAACGTAAGACGTAACGTAAGACGTAACGT
>NW_026267475.1:258805-265675 GCF_000697945.3 Frankliniella occidentalis
GGGAGAGAGGGGGAGAAAGAGAGGGGGAGGAGCGAGGAAGGGGAGGGAATTCTCTCAGCCGAGTCGGTAAAGACTCCTCGCACCCTCTACCCCCTGCTCCGGGCCCCTGGACGAAAGAAACAAAGAATAAGGTGTAACCGTGCCGAGCGCTAAGAAGAACCTCTTCATATTATACGATACGATGAATTCGGTTCCGTCGTAACGTACAAAGAATCTAGAGCAGCCGCATTTTACAGCTACTTTCTTGTTCGTAGTGCGAAACAACCCGGTGGTATTTCGAAGAGGAGCAAGTTGTTTGTATGAAGAACCCGGCTCTTACAACATTTGTTGTAATTTTTGTTCACAACATTTGTTGTAATTTTTATTTACAAAATATGTTGTAAGTTTGCGACAGCCCATTCTCGCCTGTCGATCAATTTTAAGTCAATTCGAAGTGCTAGTAAATTATAATTTTAAATTGTAGTTTTACGACCTACATCATGAAAAAAATTTCCGGTAACCCCATGACTATTTTTTTACTGTGAATGGCAAAGAATTCATCATTTGTATTACGGGCGATCCAAATTCATTGCACGATATAAAAGGGCAGCTGTTCGTATAAAACTTACAGTGCGGGGGCGCGCGGCAAGCAGCGAGCGAGCAGCGGGGCTGCACGCGCCCAGCCCACGTCAATCCGAGAGGCATCACCGGCCCTTTTAGCCCAGAAAGTTCAAACCTGACCACGTCTCGCCACGCGAGCCCCAAGTTTGGACAGGGCCGGGGGATGAGTTTTCGACGTTGCTGGCCGACTCGACGACCACGGCGATTGATGCGTGCCCAGTGTGGCGAGGCAGGAAGGGGGAGGGGGGAGGAGGGGGGGGCATTCCAGTGGCAGGAGGATGACACAGCCCCACCGCGCACCTGACACCCCGGAGGAAAGGGGAGGGGGGGGGCGGGCCGCGGCATATCAGATCCGTGGTTAGTTAGGCACCAAGGTTGGTTGGGCGCTAGGGTTGGTTAAGCACAGGGTCAGTAGAGCAGCTCTCGGCCCCCTCCCGAAACCCCTCCACCATATATACCCTCCACATTCTTTAAATCTTGGGGGTGAAATCCAGAGTGAGAGACTCTCACTGGGAGTACTAGTATTACCAGAGTGAGAGTACTAGTACTGGTATACTCTAGATGGGGAATGGGAATGGGCCGGTTACTATCAACATCATTGTGTTCTCATAGCACATTTTGAGCAAATCATAAATTCATCGCTGAGCGAAGCTCAGTCCAAGTCGATGAGGGGTCAGGCGATGTGTCCGTCGTGAGTCTGTCTGTCTGTCTGTCACATTCCGTATCTCCTCAAAATGTGCTGCACTGACAGCGAGAAGCGGGTTTGCCTAAGAATCGATAATTTACGAGGATTATCTGTGTGCATTATTGCATGCATTGGTCAGCTTTGAAATATTCAATCGTTTTATTTGAATTCGCGCACAGTTCGTTGGAATGTTGACAGCAGTGCACTTGAGTGGGTATGAAAAGCGCCAACGGCTGCGGCGCTCACCTCGCGACTTTGATACCCTCTCACAAGTGATTAAATTGTCAGATTGTCAAACCGAGTGTGTTACTTTTAGTTTTAGAGTTGCGGAACTGGATCTACGAAGTTTCGCGGGTGTCCGGTGAGAAGCAACGAAAGTGATATTTTGAATGGTTTACGTGTTTACTTACGTAAGTTGGAGGGGGGAAGGGGGTAGTGGTTCGGGCGACATGTGAAAAGGTAACTATTGTTTCGAGTTCATCTCGACAAAAGAAAACGAAAATCTTTTATGCTCCAAGACGATCGGAATCGAAATGGCAGAGTTATTGCTCTCCAATTTGAGTATTTGGTCGTTTTTGCATACATTTACCCCTTTGGAGGCTAATAACTTTGCCATTTCGACTCTGATCGGCTTTGGGCATAAGACATTTCTTTTTTAATTCTGAAAAAGGAATCCAAGTCTTGTATTACACTTTTCATTTTGTAATTTCTAAAAACATCCTACTTTTCAATTTTGTTATTTTAACAAAATGGAATGGTGTTTACTTGTAGAATGATTGGAAGTCACCTAATCTTTCAATAGGACTTGTCAAAACGATTTTTAAACACACAACTTATTTTCACGATAGCCATGGACTTGCAAAGGACTGAACAATACTATAGCCAGTATCGCAAACTCAGGTAGGATAGGCCCATCGAAATCAGAACAAAGTATACCATTTTCTTAAATTGATTAGCTTTGTCTGCAGTCACATTATGTTTAATGATATCCAATAAAATGGTAGGAGCATTGAAATTAAACTCTTTGATACGATACATTGTAGAACTTTCAATGAAATATACTTCAGCGACTCGTGATCCTTTAAATACCTCAGAGAGATCTGATAAAAATGAATGAAAGAGCGACAAGTTGTACTTGTCGTAGGAGAGAAGTGTAAGTGTATTTTGAAATTAAATTAAATATTAGGGTATTTAATTTCACTTCAACCAGAGGCAATCCAATAGAATTTCACCTTAAAAATGAATGGAATTGAATGAAATGGGAGCATCATGCTTCATATGGCATCACACAAAAGGGTAAATTAAGTAGGGGGAGGGCAGTGGGAAAAGGAAGGGACAGTAGCAGACATGTTCTGTAGGTGAACTGCAGGAATGCATAAATTTACCCCCCCCCCCTTTCCCCTCTATAACCAGCCACTGTTACAGTTATGTGTTTACCAAAACCAATCAACCATGTATTTTGATGAATAGAAACCAGACTTCCCAGTATCAGAAAAAAATCAGAAAAAAATCAGAAAATTAAAGAGAAATCAATCAGAGATAGTCCGAAAAATTGGTGTAAGCTTGAATTGATAGTGAAGTACCCCTCGAGGGATGCCGGGGGAGAGGGGAGGGGGGGTGCACAGTAGCTTGCCTCAATGCACATACAGGGATCTTCAGACAAATTCCTTATCCCTTAGAGACGGAAGAATTAGAGGCGCCCCCCCCCCCTAATCTCTTACGGTCAAGGAGCAGACGACCAGTTGCCTACCTACTAGGCGGACCCTCATTCGGTATAGTTTTGTTCTATATTTTTTATGTCTTCTGTAAATTTAATGCACTTCGCTCAGCTACCCCGTGCATAATGTTAACGCACGGGGCCCTACGTCACCGAACTACCGAACTAGAAAAATCTGACATAGAATACAGCCAAAGATTGTTCAAACCGACGAACTCCTCTATAAGGGTTCAACTGCCAGTTGAATAGTTCGATCAGTCGGCACATAGGCTAATAACGAGAGGTCAGCGCCTGCGAGACTCAAGGTAGGCCAACCTGCAGTACTCGCATGCACTGAAGGCAAGATGTTGCCTACCTACCAGGCGCTATGACAACCTTGAATCGGCAGGCAATTTTGTAATGGCAAATGACGGCCGCATTTTCAAAATGATCGAGCCACACTAATGGTGATTTTTTTTTAAACGAGTTTATTTCCTAGTATTTTCCGTGGTCGAGTTGTCTGTCGGCAAAACTGCGCTAGTCTTTATGTAGCAAACTCGCTCTTGAACTGGTGCACGAGGTTATGTATTGGAGCCAGAGCGGACACTGGGGTGGTGCGGGAACGAAGGCGCTCTTTGGCCGCGAGGGACAAGGAGCCTCACTGGAAATGTTCGAGTGATGTGTCTCGTCTTGAAAGAGTGACTCGGACAGACGGACGGAAGCAATAGTCGCTCTTCCCAAGATGAACGAAATTGGAAGCAATGCGTCGATCCCCAGAGGGACGCGCAAGACTTCTGCATTTTCACCGAGGGGGCAGTGACTTCTAGTATTCACGGTTCACGAGGGAATTAATACCTTCAGTATTCAGGCGATATTCAGTGATTATTCAGTGATATTCACTATTAGAGTGTATTCACAGTGCACGAAATTTCGGAGTTGGTGCCCTCTTGATTTTCACCTGCAGAAGCTGTCACCACGCTCTGGTACTGTCCCGGTACTGTCACCCAAACAATTTACAAGAGAGTTGACGAAGGCCCCCTCGGCTGAAAGGGGGGGGGGGGGCAGAAGGGCAGAGGGCCAAGGGGCCCCCGGGGGAGTGTCGCGGCGGGGCGCAGGTCGGGCTGCTGCTGAAGCGGCTGAAGCGACTGAAGCGCCTGGTGCCCCGCCACATGAGAGCCGGGCGGAGCCGGGCCCGCGGCCGCAGAGTAGTGTGGGAAATGCTTGTTGCGGGGCGGGCGGCGGGCGCGGCGCTCCCGCGGCTCGACAAGGACCCTCGACAACCACCCCGCGACGCCACACCGCGCCTCCCGCCGCCGCGCGGCACCGCTCCACGCCGCGCGAGGTCAGACCGCAGCACTGCTCATGAAACGCTGATGTGGGCCACGATTGAGGCGGAGCGGGGCGGGCGGGGCGGGCCGCGGTGGTTGGCATCGGCACCACCCGCTCTCCAGCACCGCCACCACTAGGAGGGCCCACCTCGGCAGCGGGGAGGGGAAACGTATCGGAAAACTCGTGTGTGCTTCGCTCGTACCCTGACGAAACTCTCTGGACCGTGGCGGCCGCGAGCACCTGAAACTTCCCCTAGGCACGGCGCCACGCCACGCTCAGCCGCCCCCGGAGAAGGGTTGCCACCTCAACCTCAAACCAACCAACGCCAAGCCAGGCAGCTGCACCCAAAGCAGTGTGCGTGTCGCCGAGCGCGGGGCTGGGGCGGCGCACTCACTCCACTCCACAATGCCAATCCAGCTGTGTGTTTGCTGGAGGCCTCCTGTCCTCGCGGCGGTGCGGGCTGCGCCGGGCCGTGCTCACTCGGCTCCCGGAATACGATTGATTGGAGCCTGCCAAGGCGGATGCACACCGGCTCCGCGCCGCTCTGCGACAACATCCAGCGGCTGCCTCCACAAACAAAGTCGTTCCGCCCGCGGGCTGCACTTACCTCCTGTTCGCTGTCCTCAGGAGCGGCGGGCGGGGGTGAGGGGCGCGGCTGGGCGGGGCGCTGAGGGGACTTCCCTACGTTCCGCTGGGGGACGCGCGCGCGCTGCTACCTGCCCGGCGACACCATCCCCGCCCTCAGGCTGCCCGCCGGCGGCACGCTCATCCGGCTGCACAGGATGCCGACGACACGTTGTTATTGGAGTCCGCGACCGGCTCTCTGCTTTCTGTCTCTGTCTCTCTGGGTCTCGCCCGGCTTGCTCCTCGCCCGCAGGCCCGCGGCCCCGAGCCCGCTCGGCCCCGCTCGGCCCCGCTCGGCCCCGCTGCTGGTGGTGAGCCGCCGTGAGCCCCGTGAGGCGGTGGTGTACGGCGGTGAGCGAGCGTTGTGTATTTCCGCGGATCTCGGTTGGCCGAGTGCTTGCCGACTCGCTGGTTGGTCGCGGACTGACGGCGCACAGTCTCGTGTCGGGCTCGGGGCCCTCCCGCCTCGCCCTCCCGCCCTCCCGCGCGCCGGGGTCCCACCCCCAGCCCCCACCACCCCTCCGGCGCGCGCCGCTCCCGCGGGGCCCCGCAGCTTCCATCCGAGGCGCGAGGAGGACGGTGCCGAGCCCCGAGGCACCCCGTCGACACCAGCCCCCTCCCTGGCTTTGAAGCGCGAGCTGGCGCGAGCCCGCGGCCCTGCCTCAAGGCAGGGGTTGGTGTGCTGCGGAGCGGTCCGAGAGCAGCGGCGGTTGCAAGGAGTTTAGCAGGGGATTGTCGGGCCCTAGCCTGGCCCGTGCCCGCCCTTGCAGGACTTGTTCGCAGCCTGGCAGGGGTGACAGTCTACAGATTGCATCCTCCTGACTTCAAAGCCGCGCCCAGCTGCCCGCCCCCCGCTCGGCCCTGGACGTCCCTACCGTACCCTGCCTCCCCAGTCTTGGAGGCGGAGGCAGACCCTTGAGGCTCCGTCGGTCCCGCCCGGTCCCGCGCCGCGCCAGAGTGACAGCAACACCGAGTCCCACTGCTGCCACCGCTGCTGAAAGGGATCCCCTCCATTTCGCTTCTTTTTTCTGCATTTCAGACAGTAGGGATGTCCCACGCGACATTGCAGACAGCGCGCGAAAAACAAACTCGTGTTTTGCCCTGGAGTGGCGGGGCGTGGCGCGGGGGACACGTCGCTGCAGGCCATGCTGGGCCGCGAGGCCGCGGGGCGCCCGGGGCGTAGCTGCTGCTGCTGCTCTGGTTGTCAACCCGCTGGTCTCTATTTTTTCCCCAGCCCCGCCCCGCTCTGTCCCCCGGACTCTACCCCTGCCCCCCTGCCCGGCCCCGCCGGCCCCGGCCATTCTAATTTCCTACGGCCCGGACGGGGTTGTTCCCGGCGGAGGCTCGGGCTGCACAGCACAGCGCCAGAGGCGGCCAGCCAGAGCTCGGGCCCGAGGCCTGCAGCCCGCCGCCCCTCGGCGCGAGTGCGGTCCACGGCGCGGCCCGTGGCCAGGGCGCATCCGGCCGACCGACTCGTTCGATGGGGAGGGACAACCCTGTCTGCCACCCCTACCTCCCCTCCCCTCTCCCCCTCCGCCCTCCTCTCGCCCCTCCCCCAGCTCGTCGCGCGGCATTCACCGGGGCCGGACCCAGAGAATGAGGCAGAGTAGAGATAAACGCAGAACAGCGTGTGGTGCTAAATATAGCCAGCACGCTCGGGGAGGGTCAAAAGGTTGGGGGCAGGCAAGAGAAAGGAGCCGAGGGGGGAGAGGGGGAGAGCGCGGCGGGGGTGGCGGCCAGGGGGTGGAGCGGGAGAGCAAGGGGTGAGCAGACAGGAGTAGGGGGCACGACGAGGCAAAAGAGGCGTCCTGGGGTGTGCGGCCGTACCGGGACGACGGACCCACTTTGACACATAATAGTGAGGACTTAGATAAACAAAGTCGTTGCAAAGCCGAGACGAGACTGGGTCGGGATGGGATAGAGGGGGGAAGGGAGG
>NW_026267475.1:265725-266643 GCF_000697945.3 Frankliniella occidentalis
TATTACGGTGTACACAATCATATTCAATTTTATAAAAGTCTATAAATTGTAATAAAATTTCTTAGTGAGTTGTATACAAACCGTTTCACCCGGGCCAGTGCGGCGTCAGCCCGGCGTCAGCGCGGCCGCACTTGGAAATTAAATCGAAACGCCCCGCTTTCCAATAATCGGTTTTGAAGCAAGTAGCAAGGCCCAGCCTTCTCCTCCCGCGTCGTGTTTGGCGCGCGCGAGGCACGGCGGACTGAAAGGGAACGACCCCTGCGCACGGTCGCTGACTGCAGACAGTCTCCCTCCCGCCAGTTACATCCCTTCCTTTCCCTTTCTTCTCGCCTCTCTCCTTCCCCCCCCTCCCCCTCTCTCTCGCCGTCTGTCCCCGCTCGCTCTCCCGCTCACTCTCGCTCTCTGTCTCTTTGCCTCATCTCCCCTACGTCTCAGACACAATCAGTCATTAACCGGCGCAGTAAGGCGGGGGTGGCCGCGCCGACCGGGGTCGTGCACCACATGGATGTCGCCCCACCCCGCCCCGCCCCGCTTCACCCTGCCCCGCCCCGCCAGCCCCGTCAGCGGAGCCGTTGTCGCGGGGGCGGACCTTTAACTCGTCACGCTCGAGCACTACACCGATTAATGGCGCAGAAGCCCGATAGGACATTTTACCGACCTCTACGACACCTGCCACCCCCAAGCCCCTCCTCTCGCCCCAAAATCTCACGACGAAACAATTTTCGTCTCGTTTCCAGGCCCGTAAGCCGTCAGATCTGACCGTCTTTGTTGTTCGCCAATCCTTGCCCATTGATAGAGTTATGTCGTGTAAAACGAAGCTCGAACGTTTTTGGCTCGGGTTTCTTGTGTTTACACCCCATTTGGCCCCCCGGCTCCAGTGCCGCCATAAAGGTACCCCTTCACCCCCTCCCCCCCCCC
>NW_026267475.1:266693-280530 GCF_000697945.3 Frankliniella occidentalis
GTAATTACAGGTAATTACAGGTAATTACAGGTAATTACAGGTAATTAATGCAACAGGTGGGGGCCCATGAACCACTTTTTTGGGGCCACGGACCCCCTCTCCCTCCCTGGGGCTCCTTCTATATAGACGTAAATAGTTTTTAATCATAATAATGTCGTCTAATTATAATTACGTCGTACAGGTAATTACAGGTAATAACAGGTAATTACAGGTAATAACAGGTAATTACAGGTAATAACAGGTAATTACAGGTAATTACAGGTAATTACAGGTAATTAATGCAACAGGTGGGGGCCCATGAACCACTTTTTTGGGGCCACGGACCCCCTCCCTCCCCTTGGGGCCTCATTTCTTGTTTGACATCTTAGCCTTTTCTCAGCTTCATATATATTAAAGTAGGTGTTGTACAAGCAGTGATACTGGAAGTATCATCTGCTAAAAAAACTCTGATATCGTAATCAACATTCATAACATTTCGCTAAAGTTTAAGCCTACTCCGCTGAAGCTGAAGCTTAAACACCCAGCGAATAAAAGAAATCAATTAAATATATCACACTCAAATTGACGGAAAAGGACACAAAATCACACCAGTCGAATGAAGTATGCACAATTGCAGAACATTGCAAACATGCAATGAAAACAAGAGTAGTAAATGGGTTGTACACTAACCTTAGAAATCGTTGTGCACATTATGCCGGTTCTGACGGGTTTTTCAGAACCCACTATAATATTGAGTCAGAAGAGAAAACTTTCAAACGCAATGTCCCAAAATACGGAACGCTAACCATCTATGCGAACTATTAATCAAATGCGCCACCACCTAATGACCTCCCGACCCGACCGGCACCGACTTCGTACTGGAGTGGCGTGGCGTGGCGTGGCGGTGCTCTCATGTATAGTCCGTCTGACGAAAGAACAGCACACAGACTAGCTGAAAAGCGTGAAGATCGTGAGGATATGGGCAACTGTGCTGTTCTTTCGTCAGAACGACTACACCCCCTCCACTCCAATTTTCGTAAAAGTTGAAATGGAATGGGAGAAGTTGGAAATTTGCGCACCTGACTGGCCTGGCAGCCAACTTAAGTGTTGAGCTGAGAAGTTTGAAAACATCCTAGTGTTAGAGTCCAACATGTACATAACATTCAAATTCTCACACTGCTGCAAGTATGAGACGTGGTGTCATTCCCTGTCCTTGCTAAAAAAACGGCTGAGAGGTAGAAACTAGTCCAATCCAATTTATTAAATGATCCAGGACAAACCCGGGCAGCGCCGATTTGGTGATGAGCAATGGAATGCAACTAAAGGGTAACACATGGTGCATAGTCGCTATAGGGGAACCCTTTTCCAAATTGTAGCATGACCTCTTAATTCTTTTTCACAAAAAAATATGAGTATTTACCCAAACTTTGTGATGGAAAAATCCCTCACAGCTACAGGGAGCTATTGCACCATTCTTTCAAACTTCATATTTGTACAAAATTATTCAGAATATTCCTATCTACAATTATTAAATATTACATAACTTTGATGAATCAAGTGATGAGGGAATGTGTACATCATCCATGAGATGCATAATGTTTAACTTTGTTTAAATTTATTGTTACAAAAAAGTGGGCATTGAATGCATGACAGGAGGTCGGAAAGCAAACAAAAACATAGTTAACGGATTTTGCAAATATTATTAGTGTATAACAATTCAATTAGAAGAATGAATGAAAATTAAAATTAGTACATTGAGTTACTGGTGAATGTCAGAAGTGGTCTTGCATAAAATAAATACTGGACATATGACAAAGTAACATGGGCCAAAAAACCACGTTCAATTCCAATGTAATACATGTACCACAAGTCTTTTAAGCATATTCATAAACTGTTTAAAACACATTCAGGTCTTCCCTGCAGCTGCGGCTCTTGCAAGTGCTGCCTTCTGCAGACCAATTTCTTGCTGGATTTTCCCCTCCATAACTTCCATCACAGCTGAAATCATAGATTCAAAAATGAAAAAAACATGAAGTCAATAATCTTTAGATAAGATAAAATAGAAGAAAAGAAAATGACTCACCATCTTTGATCATGCTTTTTTCTTGACCCATTGCTTGAATTTTCTCCATTTGTTCAGTAACAAATCCTACTCTTCTTTTCATATAGTCTTTAGCTGAATCTAAATCCTGAACAATATAAAGGAACATTGTAAAATTGAATTACACAAAAATGTTTTATAAGGAAAAGTTATTCAAGAATTAAAACACACCTTCTGCACATAGTATCCTGTACCAATGTCGATGATAACAGAACCAGCGTCAGCAATTTTTCCGGGAACATATATCTTATCCAAAGAGTTAAGAATTTGTACACAAAATAAACATACAATAGGTCATTGACAAACATATTTGTTGATACAGTAAATATCAGCATTAAAGGATACAGATCCTGTGAGAGGAACCAAGATTTCTTTTCCTTTACAGTCTGGCGTGATCTTCTCTATGCTCTCCTTTGAATTCTGATAGCGTGTTTGTGCCACCTTCAAGGACTGGAGTGAGCTCTGATACATTTGTAACTCCTGTAAAAGAAGTAGACAAGTACAGAAGAGAGCCATAGCAAAAGAAAACCAACTATAACTGAGGACATTGGCAGGTAGATAAATTGTAACCTCTCTTGAATTGGATCATTACAGAAGTGGCAAAAACATTATGCTGGCTGAATGGCATTACGAATTAGGAACCAAACGACGCCACTTTTGGCTGTTATAGCCACAAAAGTTGTATCAATCACATAAAAAGGAATTTACCTGCTCTAAACGCTGTTTCAACTGCGACAATTGTTGCAAGTTTAGCTTTGTGATGTCAATTTCCATCATATTTTCACCACCGGCACCGGGCTTTGACGCTATAGACATGGTAATAATTTATGGTTTTAAATCTTAAAATAAATAGAAATAAGAAACGATTTAGATATAGGCGTAAGTTGTTCAATGTTTATGATGATGAGGGGAATCGTGCACTCTACGGGAACAACGATCAAAATTAAGGTTAAGTCTTGGATCGCATCTGCCAGCAGCCTAGCAGGGAACAAACCGGAAATATTGCCACCATTTGAGCTGAGCAGAGCAGCGCAGGACTCCACTTCCGCTATTCTAGTTTGTTTTGGTCCTGGGCTGTCACATTGATCGTTGAGTCGACAAAGTCTGCTTTTGACAATTTTCATTATTTTGCTAAGATACGGGCTGGTTGCCTAAAATGTCAATTTCAACTGAGGATTGGGATCCAATCTCTCAAAGAGGTGACAAAGAAGAAACGCCGAGTCCACAATGTTCATACCGTATCAAGAGGTTAGAAAAGCAAATATATTTCAGTGTCATTCGTGTTCATGCCTCTTTGAGCTCATACATTGCACCTGCCGTACCTCTTGTCTTCGATCCCTCTTCACATACTGGCTTACCTTTGATCTGTTCCCTTCCCTGAGTTTAATTTTTGTTGTAACCTTTATGTGTATTGTGATTGGGCCCTTTTGTTTCTTACCCTATGTGGTTTTATTTTCAGAGATTTAATGTCATTATGCAATGATCCACCGTATGGGCTATTTGTAGTGCCTGATGATGCTGATATCACCATTGTTCATGCTCTAATCACCGGAGCTTTTGATACACCATATGAAGGCGGTTTTTTCTATTTCATTTTAAGATGCCCTCCAGATTACCCCTTACGTCCTCCTAAAGTGAGATTTATGTCAACTGGAGGAGGTGAAGTGAGATTTAACCCAAATCTTTATAAGAATGGGAAAGTTTGCCTTAGTATACTAGGGTGAGTTCATCTGCTGGTGAATCACAGGTATCCTCTTGATATTAACTCTTTCAAATGGCTTTTCTTGGTGTTTTAGAACATGGTCAGGACCTTGTTGGAGCCCGGCTCAAAGCATATGCAGCGTTCTCATCTCCATCCAAAGTATTTTAAATGAAAAACCATACCATAATGAACCTGGATATGAAGTGGTACGAAAGATGATTAGCTTTTTCACTGTATTGAATTGCTCTCTTAATTGAGATTTTTATATCTTATTTCAGGAGAAACTGCCTGGAGATGTTGAAAAGTATAATGAAATTATTCAGCATGAAACAATCCGTGTTGCTGTTTGTGGCATGATTGAAAATGACTTTGGTCTGACAATACCTCCAATGCTTATCAACATAATGCAAAAGACCTTCTTGGAGTATTATGAGTATTATGAAGGTGTTGCTCAGAAGAATATTAGTATGACTGGACATGCTATGCAGGTACTTTTTATTTGATTGTTTTTACACTTCATATCTATTGTAAGTTTCAAAAAGAAGAAGTAAAAAAGTAATCATTCTATTTTTAGGACCCCTTTTCTGAAAAACGAGGATGGTTTCAGTACAAGACAATTCTTAATCGCTTAGAAGCTATTCGAGCCAAATTGTTGTCTGATCCAAAAACTAGTATTTCAACAACTGGATCTCCAACTAGTGAAGCATCTAGCCCATCAGACACAGATTTGGATGAAGATTCGAGTAATGGCTCCAATATTGGTAAACCTGAACCAAATGATCCAATAGACAAAGCTGAAAAATCAGATAAGGAGAATGAACTTGTTGACAACACTTCTGGAAGTTCTACTCCCTCAAAATCAGAAACTAATCAAGATGTATCATCAAAGAGCAAGGAAACTGAGAAAGAATTTCAACTGGACTGTAAGAATGAAGTTGAAAATAAGGAAGATGTTAAGGAAAGTGATTAAAATATCTGGTATATAATTTTGTGTATGTGATACAATCTTATTGCACTAAAAATTGCAAGGACTTAATGTCTGTGTTACCTGATTGTAGTTAAAGCTAAACCTCCACTTTGATGAAACTTGTGTTAATTAAGTGTTGTATCTAAATGTGGTTATGTTTGACATTTTAAGTATATTCTGTTATATTAAGGTGAGATATTTCATGTCTTCTGGCATGTGTAGTTCTGTTACATGTTGCTTTATAATATGTATATTTATAAATAACTATGTACATTCACCACTGCAAGTATGGTGCAAAATTACATGTACCTGATTGGTTGCTTTCATCATAAACTTTTTTGTTTTACCTCATCCCTATGAGGATAGTTTATTACATGTTTATGTGGAAGTGCGGATGGGCTGTGATACTAACACATAAGCCTTCTAACGAAATGTTGATTGTTCATTATTTATGTTTGCACCATGTTTTATGTTTTAGATATTGGAGGTGAGGCTGCCTTATTTTAAGTTACCACTGTGAAACATATTGATTGCAGTTTTATGTTCTCTCACTTTGCTTTAGAAACAATACCATTCCTTCTGGAAAATGCCCTACCATAGCAGCATTCTTTGGTTTAGAAGTTGTTTTGTTTGGCAATGTCTATGTACTTTGGAAGTATTCTGTCATACTTCATATAGTTTGCTAATAACTCTACATTCCAGTGGTAAAGATTCTGTAGAAATATTTATATCTTATGTTGACAGTAGCTCAACCATATCAGTCCCGAAAGTATTCCTATCAGGTGTGATGATAGCTCCTCCACATATCTATGTAGTTTTCCAGGTCATTTGGTTTTTGGTTTCATGTGGAGCTGCATGATAGCTACTCTGAGCTGTGTGCCTTGTTTATTTGTTACTTTAGCTTGAACCATACATTTAATATTTTCCATCTCTGTTGTTTCTCTCTCTTCTTAATAGATTTAGAATGTTAGGTCACCTTCAACAATCGTCAAAGTAGTGTATAAGTGAAAACAGTACAGTACTTTAGGATTATATGTGAATCTGATTTCTCATCTATTGTTGTATTTTATTCATGACATTTTTTTGATGGACAGCAGATAAACTGAGTCCACCAATTTGATTTGGTTTTTTTTTCAGTTCCACACAGTAGCTTTAAAGTCATAGAATGGTTGTTACAACTGTACATTAATTGTGATGTGACAATTTGCCTTCTGACATGCACATCATGTCTGTTATTGTTTGTTTGATGTTTTCTTATACCTCTCTGTGTCATCATACCATAATTCTGTTTCTATTTCAAATGGTGTTAGGACTCATAATTTTTAATTAGGCTTCTCTGAGATATGCTGACTGGTAATTATGTGTTAGATGTAGCCAATATGTATTTTTTTTTCTCAATCAGAGAAAATATGTGCCAACTACCTTTGTCAAAGACTGGCCATACTCTAGCACAAGTTTTACTCTCCGCTCGTAACAAAAAAATTGCATTGATTATTCTATTGTTTTTGAGATGTTAGTTTGTTTCCAATCAGCGTATATTCCAGTATGATAGATGATACACCATTATTGTTCCCTGGTCTTTGTTGTTTATTTAGCACTGACACCACCTGCCACCTGTTCCCTTATTTTAATTTCCTATGAACCTCTGCTCATAATATCTTTGATATTGCTTGTCAATTTGAGTGGTTAAGACTTGAAATTTATTTACTGTTATCTTTAAAAGGTATTCTGGTAATTATAAGTTCTCTTGATTTTAGTTTGTATTGACTGAGTTGGTTCATTTGTTTGCACATGATCAATACTGTTTGTCAGAAGAAGGGCATTTTATTTTTCTGGCCTCTCTTCCAAACAAATGTTATAGCAAATTTGTAGATAACATACTTCTGTTGGCGAGTAAGAGAGTTTATGT
Organism: Frankliniella occidentalis; assembly: GCF_000697945.3. NCBI lineage: Eukaryota > Metazoa > Arthropoda > Insecta > Thysanoptera > Thripidae > Frankliniella > Frankliniella occidentalis. The sequence goes on from NW_026267475.1 coordinate 273,352, forward strand.
TTGAAAACCTGTGCAACAGTTGGACTTGCCTTTTAGACTAAAGTTTACCATTAACAGCCCAAAGAATGTAAATTAAAATTATTTTATTTAATGACAAAAGGCAAGCCCTTTACTTTAAGAGTTGTACAAAAGTTACATTAAAGAACTTAATAATACTAATACTCTGAATATTTACTTACATTTATCATAAATAGAATCTTGAAGGGTTTCACATTCTCGAACCCATTTCACCATGTTATTTATCAAGTACTCAATGAATGAAGGCAGATTAGTTAGATTGGTTCTCTGTTAAATTGATTTTTATTGGTTTCTAGTTTGTTTATTATCTCCATTCTGTTTCAGATTAAAACCTACAGTAAAAGAGGACCTTATAAATTTAAAATTTCATGACATGCTATGCATTCTACTTGTTCACCGTAGAAGAACAGTAATCAACAGTGGGATGAATTGGACTCTAAAAGGCTCAAATTCAGAAAAGCCTGTACATTCTTTTGTGGACTTAAAACTTATCAGGTATAAATACCTTTCCGGTTTGTTATATTTACAGAACGTCTTGCTTTGGAAGAAGCTATTGACTTGCCAATATACTTCAATTGCTTATTCAGAAACACTGTCTTACCAGCCTCCGGAACCTTCGTTGATGAAGATTGATATAAAACTTAGTAATACTTACAACTCTAACTTTCAGATGAATCCTATGATAGGGCTATGTAGATCTTGAGATCTTCTAGTTAATACAACAAGAAGTGCCTCTGAACTGAACAAATCTATGGGAGCTTGTCTACTTTATGAAAATTTAGTGTCAGTGAAAATCTAAAATGTAGCTCCAAAATCTGCAAAAGCCCGCAAATTGCTAGGATTTGCATATATACAATAACAAGGGGAAATGTTGATTCCAATATACATTTATGCTTTTCAAGGTGTATATCTTTGTGTACATTATGCATACTGCACATGCTATAAATAACAAATAGCTCTAACTTTGACATCAGTTTTATTATTTCAATTGCTAAGTTAATAATTAAAAAATTAGAGATGTGCCTCTCTGGCTGAATCTCTAGATATTGAACTATGTGAAATGACTTTAACTGATGGTGCTGCCATCGAATTAATGTGAGGTCATTCAAATAGTTCTAGATTGATGCCTGGTTTTTGTGAAAAATTATAAATAGGGCATTGAAATTTCCTACAGTAAATTATGTCATATGATGATTATCAAGATATGTACACTATGTAATGAATGAATGGGTTACTTAAAATTTATTTAGTTGCAATCACTTCAGTGTAGAAGAGTTCTTTTTCTTAATGTTGACCTGTTTTTCATGTGAAACAGATTGTCATATTGTGCTGTCCTTAAAGTTGATGCTTTAAGGGGTTCATCTAAACTGTCAAAATCAACTGCCTCCTAGTATTTCACTGTTTTAGTTTCCATTTCTTTCTTGTGCACAGCCGCCTTCTGAGGTTTCCTCCCATTTCTCGACTTCTTGTGCCGCTGACGACGTTCTCTCCGCTCCTGGCGCAGTAAACGATCTAGTCTCTCCTTCCATGCTTGAGGTAGAGGTCTGGGCAGATTGGAATTTACAAAGCAGAGGTACTGGCCACGATCACCATAATACCCACATATTTTTGTACGTTCAGTAGCTCCTTGAGATTCACCTCCTCGGCCAATAAGGGCTGTAAGAGGAGGTGAATGCCTTCCTCATTTTCCCTCATCTTCATCTGGAATTCTCAAGTCTTCTTCCACATCAGGGAATTCTACTGCTATGTAAGCTGCTGAGAATCCTTTGGCCACTACACTGTCATCAGTCTGAAATCGTACTCGTAGCTCAACTTCGCCCCTCAGCTCACCAGGAGTCTGTACAAATAATGAAATGAATTTGATAAAATATTTTAAATAACGAAATATTCCTTCCACAAGATATGTCAGGTTTGTACTCACATTATAACTACAGAATCTCCCAAATGAAGAACCAATGGCATCAAAGTCATTGAAAACTTCAACATAATCATAGGAACATTCTTTTTCTGGCTCAATTTCAAAAGTTAGGAATGTGAGTTGAATATACATAGGCGCTCCAGGTGCAGCCCCTATCGTCCACTCACAATCAGCGTGGCTGTCATAATCAAGATCGCCAAATCTTGCATGTGAGTATAAGTGCTGCACCCGAGTTGTAGCCATTAGGTGACCGCCACAAACTGTAACAAGGTAGAAATGTATAAACATATGATTGGTTTGTGTACTAGAAAAAACAGAAATAGTATAAATTAAAAATGTTGTATCTTGCCAGTGGAGTGCGTGGCGAAAAATCCTTTCCGCTGGACTGATGCATCTGATTTAAAAACCATATACAATTGATTGCTCGTTGCAGCAATAAGGTGAGGAACCTTTGATCCACAAAATCGGCCCAAAGTATGAGCATCTGTTGAATCTCCATCGTAAATAACAATATGATCATAAGCACATTCCTGGTGGGGTTCCATTTCAAACTCGGAAAAGACCTAGTTTCAAAATAAGAGGGGGTTTTGTTTGGAAGGATATTTTGAATACTTCAGGTGACACATGTAACTGATCCAACTCATTTCTCACCAGCTTTATTCGGTGTCCAGGGGTGGTTGTGAAATGCCAAATACATTCCCTGCGAGCTGGATAGTAATCTGGGTAGTTAGGTGATGAGACCGTGCCATGTGGAACTGAAATCTCATACTTGCAACCTCCTTCTTTGCAGTCATGACCATTCTCATGAAGAGCATATCCATTGTGACAAGAGCAGACATATGAGCCAAGTGTGTTGCGGCACTCATGCTGGCAACCTCCATTATTTTTTGCACACTCGTCAAGATCTTTAAAAAATAGAAAGAAATTGTGTTAATCCATATTTTCAGCACATTTAAAATTCAGGTAACAGATAGCATAGTTTTACCTGAAATTTCTTTTTTCTCTTTCATCGTAAATATTTACCTGTCAAAAATACTGCTGCAAAGCCTGACTTTTGGACTGAGAGATCAGAATAGAATTCAATTCGTAAAGCATTGCCTTCTGATGTTATAAGAGGTGGTAGGTGAGGTCCACAGTAGGCTCCTTGTTTCTTCAGCTGACCTCCAGGTCGTTTGTGGTAAACCACAACTCTGTCGTACTCACATTCAAGCTGTTCAATGTGACGTAAAACTTTGTAATTCTTTTTGGAACAGAAATAATTCTAAAAGGAAGTACTTTTATAGGGTACTCACATTATTTCCCTCTAAATCAAAATGAGTAAAATTAAGAGTAATACGATGATGAGCTTCAGCTAAGATCTCCCATGTGCACCGCTTGTTTGCTGGGTACATTTCGGGGAATGACGGTGAGGTAATTGTACCATTGGGGGTATCCAACATACCACCGCAAGCATCTGAGGGAATAAAATGATTATTGTTTATAATGACAGTGTATCGTGGGGGCTGGTAAGCCCAGCAAAGCATGGCATCTTTATTAACATACCTTCACATTTTTTGTTGTCTGAATGCAATTCATATCCGATGTCACATTTGCATTCATATGCTCCTAATGTGTTGACGCATTTGTGTTCACAGCCATGGTCCGATCTTGCGCATTCGTCAAATTCTTTCAGATATGTCGCTGAGAAACCTCCTTTCTGCACAGAGCCATCCGACACAAATTTCACGAGCAACTGGTTCCCAGTAGAGTGCACTTCCGGAGGGATATTCATCCCGCAGAACACCCCGATAAGTGGAGCGTCCGTGCTGTTGCCGTCGTACACGGCTACGTTGTCGTAGGTGCAGCTGTCGTGGTTCTCGACCTCGAACGTCTGGAAGACGAGTGCCACTTGGAAGTCTTGGGGCGCCGTCAGCCGCCACACGCACTCCTTGTTGGGGAGGTAGTCGTCGGGGAAGTTCGGCGACTCGAGGTTGCCGGAGCCATCGATGAGGACGTCGCCGCCGCACACCGCCTCGTACACGGCTGTGAAGCCCTGGTGGCCGACCTGCTTGGAGGACGTGATGTACGTGATGAGGAGCCTGCTGCCCGTGGAGGTGATCGTGTCGGGGGTCTTCTTCCCGCAGAAGCGACCTGGGAGGACAGACAGCGGCGTTACGTCCAGAATAATTAAAGCACCTGATTTGGTGGTATACCATGCTGGGTACGTACCAAGCAGCGGCGCCCGGTACCAGTAGCCGTCGCGGACCTCCAGGTAGTCGTGCTTGCAGTTGTCCACCTCGTGCAGGTCCAGCTGCGTGACGTTGAGCACGATGCGCTCGCCGTGCGTGGCCGTCACGCGCCACTCGCAGCGGTCGTTCCCCGGGGAGCCGCGCGGCGACTGGATCAGCCCAGAGTTCTCCTGGTGAGTGCGCCCGCATCCTGTGGGGCATAAGGGTCCCGGTTAGGGTCTTGGCCTCGACGTGTCGGTGGCGAGGGCGCCGATGGATGGCGTTCGTTAGGGATCGTGCCCAAACAACGTGACTTTAAGGGGGGGGGCAAATATTCCGGGGCCCCAAAAGGTTCAGGACGGTCATTAGAGTCCACAGAGACCCGGTATGATATTTGTAGCCTGGGGTAAAAATGTCACGGGGTCCCCATGGACTCCAATGATCGCCCTGAACCGTTTCAAACTTTAACTTCAAAAGGGGTTTTTAACGCACCCCATAATATTTGGACGCCAAATTTGGAAGCCCTTTTCCCAAAGGCTTATGCACGACCCACTTACTCATGCACTTGTACAGCAGGTTGGTCTGCGCGATGTCGCCCTCGCTCAGGCGGATGCGCTGGCCGATCTCGTGCTTGCGCTTGCGTATGGACTCGATGGGGTGGATGGTGTCGAGGTAGGTGCCCTTGGAGAAGGTGTTGCGCGCGTAGTGCATGATGGAGTCGTAGTCGTAGGGCAGACCGAGCGAGTTGACCTCCTCGCTCGTCAGCTTGTTGAAGTTGTACTCCTGGCCGGCCAGGATGTTGTCGCGCACGATCTGCACGTGGCGGTCGCGGTCGGGCCGCGTGTGCTCGTGCCAGAAGCCCACAACGTGGCCCAGCTCGTGGACCACGATGCCGAACTTGTCGCAGTTCTTGCCGATGGAGATGGCCTGTGGACCGTTGCCCCGCTTACCTACGAACGAGCAGCACCTGTCCAGGACCAAATGCACATGATAATCAAACCGGAATTAATTCAAAAGAAAAGGAAGAAACGTTTGACAAGACGCGCTTACCCACACGGCCGCTCCGTAAAGAGGATGTAGTTGGGGTGCTCCTCGGGCACCCGCTCCACGAACTTGACGCACGTCGAGTTCTCCCAGTGCCGCATGGCCTGCTTGAACAGGGCCTTGAGGGAGCCTCCGAACATGTGGTCGATCTCGTACGGGATCACGCCGTAGTCCCAGATCCTCTCCTTGCGCGCCGTGGCCGCCCGGGGGTTCCTACTGCGGGGCTCCTCCGCCCTGTCCACGACCGCCAGGGCGCTGCTGCTGGCGCTGCTGGGGGCGGCCGTTCCGTCAGGCCGATGTCGCTGTCTGCGGCATGAATGACCAAAACTGTCAGACGCCGCAAGTATCACTCCCCTCGCACAGGGTGGCCGGCTCCTGGAGCCATGCGGCTTGTGCATTAGGTCATTGGTGATAGGCAAAACCGCACCAACCGCACACATGCCTTCGGGTGCTGGCCGGCCACCCTGTACCACCCTACCCGCTCTTCCCGTAAGGAATGTGCCATAGCCCCTTGGGTAGGCGAACCGCCCGAACCCGCCCACGCCCGGTACCCGCCAGATTATCGTACTAATCATGCTTACCGGTTTTTTCTGCCACGCTGCTTTCTGGGTCTCGGCGTCATCTTGGATTCGATTTCCTCGGCGAGGTCCTCGACGGGATCCTCTGCCTGGTCCTCGCCCTCAGACCCGTGCCGCTCCCTAGCCCTCTGCGCGGCCTTGGCTCGGCCCCTGCCTTTGCCTTTGCCCTTGCGCCCAGCCCTGGTCGACTGCCTCGTCGACACCTCTGTGGACGTGGACACGTCCGCAGGGGTGGTGGCCATGGTCGTGGTGCTCGTCCTTGCCTTGTGCTGGTGCTTCTTGCCAGCCGCCTTGTTTCTGGGCGCCTGCGTGGCCGGCCTTCCCGTGGTCGTCGTGGTGATTGGGGTTGCAGTCGTCGTCTTGGGCTCTTCGCCGCGTTTCTTGGCGGGAGGCACCGCGGAGGTAGTGGCCGGGCTGTCCGATGGATAGCTCGCCACCACGGCCTCCTCGACCATAATGTCGTCTGCGTCGCGGTCCTCGTTCTCCTCGTCGGCGTCCTGGCCGGGCAGGCCGTGCTTCTTCTGAAGGCGCGTGGTCTCCCGATGGCGCTCCAGCTCGCCGCCGTCGTCCGTGGCGTACACCATGGTGGGCGCGCGGATCACCTCGCCGTTGTGCACGCTGTGGCCCAGGAGCACCGCGAGCTCGCCCGGCTGCACCACGCGGCCGTTGTGGACGAGCGGGCCGCGCAGCACGTTGGGGACGACGGCCGCCCCCGCGCCCGAGGACGCCGGCGAAGAGCCAGACGACGACTCTTGCTTTTTGCGGAACTCCGGCAATCCCTCCTCCTCGACCTGCAACTCGAGAAACAAAACTGAAGTCGACCGAACAAAGTTAGCCTACTTTACGAATTGTCCTCCTCTACAAACCTGCAGTCCCTCGAGAAGCGCCATCTTGCGCACCTCTTCGGCCTCCTGCTCCGAGCGGTTCTGCTTGTGTAGCTGCCACTCCAGCTCGTACTGCACGTTAGGCAGCGCGATGTCGCCCTGGAACCCACCTGGAGGAGCAGAAAATGAGAAGACGTCTGTTAGACCTGCCCTCCTGAACCCGCGCCTGACGCGCAGTAGTTGAGGCTGAAAACAATAAGGGATGCGCGGTTGGCGGGGCGGGGCGGGGCGCGGCGGAGCGGCGGAGCGGCGGAGAGGTCCGCTGGTGCAGAAGCAGCAGTACGTGATTTGGCGATAGCACACCGACTTGACGTTCGCGCGGTTTGATAAATGAAATGTCAGAGCCCTTGGGTCTCGGCCGCGCGCCCGGGCCCCTCGCGCCCCTCCCCCTCAGTTTTCAATTATGCCGCTGTCAAGCCGGAAACTTATCTCCGCGACGCAAAGTAAGCGGAGGCTTTCCTTCTTACTCGAGATCGCAGGGCAGATCGCAGCGCGCGCGGGGCGGCAGCTTGGCGCGCTGGGGTGGGGCG
>NW_026267475.1:291065-299233 GCF_000697945.3 Frankliniella occidentalis
CAAGTGGCATGCAAAGGCTACTTTCCATTCCAGTAGGTAAATTCCCAACCCATGTACTGCAAATCCCGAACCTTTGTACATGAAATTTCCCCACCCAGTAGCTAGTAAAATTACTAATATTTTTTACAGTGAATGAAATCGGAATGAATGCGGCATTTTCGCCTCGACACCTCGCGGCGTCAGCTACAAAGATGCGGCGTGTCATGTGCGTGATGTACGTCTCGCTCGAACAGGAAGCCGACCCGAGTGGCGTATTCCTACTTGGGGCGTCGTGCACCATTGTGATTGGAGGGAGGGGGGGGGGGCTATCGGCCGGGACGCAACGCATCCGCAGGGGCTATTGGAGCGCTGGATCCGTTTACCTTGAGCCCGCTATGGGATTGACTCGCCCCAGCCTGCTTGTTAAGTCGCCCTGCCCCGCCCCGCCCCGCTTGGACCGGCTGGCTACTCGGGCAGACGGAGAGGACAATCTGTACCTAGCCATCTCTCATTTCGAAGGGCGGAGTGGGGCGGGCGGTAGGATAGGTCGGGGTGGTTGGTGGGCGCTGGTGGTGGATGGGCGAGAGAGGGCCGGGTGGGGTGGGGCTGGAGGGGAAGGGAGCGTCTATCACGCTCGCTATCGGGACAAGCAGCCAGTGGGGGGTCCATAGGAGCTGCTGCTGCTGCTGCTGCTGCTGCTGCTGCTGCTGCTGCTGCTGCTGCTGCTGCTGCTGCTGCTGCTGCTGCTGCTGCTGCTGGTCCTGACGGGGATGGGGCCTGGTGGAAGGTGGGGGGATACCAGTTCCCCACACTGTGCTCTGTCAACTCAAATGTATACATGGTATCCAATTTTGGATCATACACCATGAGTGTGTGACTGCTTAACGCTTTTAAGTTTGCATCTGTCAGTTGAATAGACTTCAACAGTGTTCAACACTACGTAGTATTACACTTGCAAGTGTTCAACACTGCGTAGTATTACACTTGCAAGTGTTCAACACTGCGTAGTATTACACTTGCAAGTGTTCAACACTGCGTAGTATTACACTCTTGCAAGTGTTCAACAGAAGTGATCAACACTGCGTAGTATTACACTTGCAAGTGTTCAACAGAAGTGTTCAACACTGCGTAGTATTACACTTGCAAGTGTGCAACACCTCTTCTGAACACTTTCCACACATTAAGGGTCCAATCTAAATAGGTGTTGCACACTTACAAGTGCACGGCTATCGATACGAAATCTTGCAAGTATTTACCTAGCATTTGCTCACGTGGTTTATCAGTGCATTTTAGAAAGGAAACGTTGCATGCATAAATATACGCATTTGTGTTAACAGAGCGGTCGCTGGGTGCGAATCGCTGGTGGTCTCTGCGGCCACGGGCGGACGGGCGGCGCGGCGGAGCGCAGCGAGGCGCATAGTTGTACTCGTGCCAGCCACGCCGGCCACAGTAGGGGGTGGTAATCGGAAACAAACAACCGGGAATTAATTTGTGGTGGTCCCGTTCGAGCGGTAATATATTTTAGAGGGGTTGGGAGGGGTGGAGAGGGAGGGGCGACTGGTGGCAGGATAGCCGCGCGTCGCTCCCGCGCGAGTGCGGCGGCGGCGGAGGGAAGTCCCCAACGTGCCGCACGCACGCTGCCCGGCCCTCGCCTCCCTCCCCCGGCGGCTCGAGGGGCAGCCCTCTTGGGTGAAGGTCTGGATGGGGGAATGGACCATCAATATCTTCGGTTGGCGATAAGGCTATCGGGGGGACGCCGCCGTCGTGCGACGCTCGTCTCGCCCCGCCTCCACCCCCACCCCCTTCTCCTGACCCCCACATTCGTCAAAATCGTCAACACTTTGGCACACGCCGCCGTTGCCCGCCCGAGGAGCTCTTGGGCGCCAGGAGGAAAGAAAAAAGAAGCCGAGAACGATAAGTAAAACTCTACGTTATTTTTAAAACGTGACTATTTGGGCGAGTAAGTTATACAAAGCTTTATCAAACATTTATTCGGCAGCAATAAGCAGTACTTCGCTACACCCCTGTATTGTGTATCTCCTCAGTTCTTGTAATTTTACGTACAAAAATATGTAGTATGGATTTAACTGTGCTATACCACACAAAACAAAAAGTTTCCATTTCCATTTTTTTTTTCAGATAAGGCACGGGTAGCGAATGGGTGAAAATGAGCCTATAACCGCCGACCAGGTGGGCAGATGACTTCTCGCTCCTTTCTGGATCGCTTTCGCTACTGGACTCTGCCCTGGGCCGGCCCAGCCCGGCCCGCCCCACCCCGTCGTCGTCTATGCCCCATCAACTCACATCACCCGCAGATGGCAGCCCGCGCCCCGCGCTCCGCCCCAGGTCCAGGCCACCACGGCCCTCCACTGCACACTCTCCACTCTCGACCGATATGTTTCAGCGGCAGGCACTGGCGGCCAGGCCGGAGGCCCCGGCGCCCTTTCGCTTTCCGTCAGCCGGGCTCGGTATGAGAGAGTTCTCCACCGAGATTACTCTGACCCCACGGCCATTCATTCCACCGGCGAGAGCGGAGCGGAGGGGGGCTGTCTTCGGACTGCCAGTTGCAGTCATTGATGCACTGTATATTTTTACTCAGCGGGAAATAGGGAGGGGGGAGGGGGCGCAAGTAGTAACCTACATGTATTTGTGTTGGCCACTATACAGAATCGGTCGGATGCTCAGCACACGGATGCTCCATACCACGTAACCAAACTGATCAGAACGCATCCCTTGGCCAGCCCAGCCAGCAAGCCCCACCGCCATGGTGGTGGCCATGTATTTGCCGTGACAACACAACACGCCCACCCCTTTCCTCACCCCCTGTTTAGACAGGACGGCCCCATGTTGGCCACACTGGCTGCTCCAGCTCAGCTAATCGCTTTCTGAAATTCACTTTCATGTTCGGGTGACACCCCCACCCCCCTCGTTCCCCTTATACTTGCACTACTGCTTACCATCCCCGAGGCCGCCATGCCACCCACCGCCCTCATCAAGTCGAGAGTGCAGTACCGTTCTAGAAGTAGGTCATCCACAATACCGCACTTGGGGGGGCAAGAGGCACCCAGGACGGTGCATTGCGCGGGGCGGCGAGGCACGGGGCACGAGGCGGGGCGGGGACCGCGCGTGGGCGTCCCCGGCACCATGTGCAGGGCGGCAGAGGGCGGGCGTTCCGTCCCGAACCAGTTCTATAGTGTCACAGTGATTATATAGTCAAGGCGATAAGAGCAGCACTTCTGCTGCTGCAGTCCGGCCGCATGGCCGTCGTCGGCGGCCTGGCCTAAGCTGCTTCGGTCAGCCCGGCCCGCCCAGGGAAATCCTTTGGGCATCGTTGCCACCTCCTCGACGAGACCAGTTAGTGGGACTCGACCAAGATGCCGAGAGTCCGTTGGCCGCATCCTGCCCTCCTGCGGCGGCCGGTAGGGTTGGGGTGGCCCGGTGGCACGTGGGGAACCCCAACGCCGTGCACGGCCAGGAAGAGAAGGGCTTTCTAGGAAAATTACGAGCTGCAGCGCGGCGGCTGGGAAAGACGACTCACCTCCTTTGCAAGGGTCGATGTCGATGTCGTTGGACATCTTCCGCTCGAAGCGCGTGTGCAGCAGCTCCTCCACCGTGTACTTGAACTTGGCGGGTCGCCTCAGGAGCTCTTCGTCCGGCAGGACCTCCGGGGGCGTTTCCGGCAGTGTGTCCGAGGGGCTGATTGACTTGTTCGACCACGGCCCCGCGCTGGCACCGGCCACCAGCTCAGACGCCACCCCGGTGAGGTAGTGCATCACGTTGGACACGTAGCTGAGGACGCCCCCACCGAGGGGCGCCAACCCTGGGGCAGCCCCGGGGTCGGCGCCGGGGGCCTCGGCGGCACGGGTGGGGCACGTCGCCGCCGACAACACGACGAGGACGAAGCACAACACTTTCCACCCCGCCATGTTCACTCGGCAGACGGTCGGTCGGGGGTCGTCGCTTCCTCCAAGGAGTGCGAGAGAGACAGTCCTTATCACCCCCGGTTATATTTAGGCCTGATAGAGAGGGCCGATAGCATGGCCGCCGTGGTCGCATGGAGGGCCGGCCGGGGAGGCGATGACAGCCATATGGGAGTTGGGAGCACACGTCGTCTGCTGGTAGCCTCCGGTGAGGCCACCGCAGGCCGCCGCCAGGAGCTCTTGTAGCCTCGGGCGGGGCGTCTGGCGGGATCCCACGGGGACGGGGCCGCTGGCCAATGGCATCAATGGCCAACGCGACAAGGGACCGCGACGAGGCGCGGCGAGGCGGCGAGGCAGGCGACAGCCCCTGATCTTTGCTCAGCAGCACGGCCCGGCCCGGCTGAACAGCGGCTCGTCAACACAGATTACCAATCACACCATCTATTTCAACATTTATCGCGGGCGGGACACTCTGGGCGACATGCGCGGCACGCCTGGCTGCGTGCTGGCCTCCTCGTCGCGCTCCTCGGGCGGCGGGCTCTGGCGGGAGCCACCTGTCCAGGTGGGCGCCGCGGCGCGCGCGGACGTGCGCGGCGGCACGCTCTCGGGGACGGCGCACGGGCCGCGTCGTCGCGATGCTGCAGCGGTGCTGCTCCAGGACGGTCAGCGCCTTGCCGTCAGCGAGAGGGCGGCGGCGGCGGGGCGCGCGGCGGAGGGCGCGAAGCGGGGCGAGGCGAGGGACGGACAGAGACGGCCGCGCGGCGCGCACCACGGGAGACTGACTGGCTACTGGCGGGGGCCCGAGCCGGAGCAAGAGCCGAGCGGAGAGGAGCGGGCGCAGCGGGCGCAGCGGGCGCGCCGGGCCTACAGGCCGGGGCCTCGCGCTCCCGCCACCAGGGCGGCCCGAGGGGCGGCCGCCCGCCACAGGCAGCGCGACCGGCGCGCCCCGTGCCTCGGCGGGTGACCAACCCCACGATGTACCGGGTGTCCCGGCTCTTACATGCCAGTACGTTGGGTTGCCTATGCACTGGCAGCAGGGGCTGCCACTCCTCCGCCACCCGTCCCACGCCTGCAGCCCCTGTTGCCAGTGCATAGGCAACCCAACGTACTGGCATTGTAAAAGCCGGGACACCCGGTATTCTGCAGCGCTGACGCCGGCTGGTCGACGGATAGCGTATGTTACCGGTTGATTCTTAGCACGCTATGGCTACTCCTCCCGATGCCCGTGGAGCATCAGCCGTCTGATTCAGGAGAGCGTTCAAGTGGGGCTCTCCTATAGTGTATTTCGACTAACGGAGGAAGAAGAATAGCGGTTAGAACATAAACGTTACCGATTGGGTGAGAGCTTCCCGCTTCTACGTCACGCCGGTAGTGGGGGTAGGCCCTCGGCCAATCAGGAACCTTTATGTTCTACCCGCTTCTTCTTCCTCTGTTAGTCGAAATTACACTACACCTGCCTCATGAGTGCAACAAGGACGGAGCAACACGGGAGGTATAGGAGAGTCCCTCTTGAACGCTCTTCTGAATCAGACGACAGAGCCCCTGCGGTCGAAGAAAACACGCGCAACCCCGCATAACACTCCCGGCGAGTGCAACGAAACACCCCGGTGCTTTCGCTTACGTTTCCGTAAGAAATCGAGTTTCCCAGTGAGCAATGAAAAGTCAGATAGATGTCAACGATATCAGCAACGAGTCAATTTCAGGACCGCATTTTGATTGATCTGGTGCGAAAACCGACAAATTTCTGATGTCTGACGTTTTGATTTGAAATCGGTCTGACATAATATCATTGCTCACTGGTTTGGTTCCAAGTATCTCCTAACCCATTGACACGATGTCGCTGTGACTCCAAGAAGTGTAGCGCCGCTAGGTGGCATGTCTGCGCACTGCACCAGGCCCACACCGAGGGGCACATCACTTCAGGCTTCAGAGATGGGTGTCTTCGATGTATTCTGACTTGTATTCAAATCTGATTGGGTGACTGGAAAATGACTGATCGCGACCTGAGGGAAAGTGACTGGACTTACTCAAACAGTAAATGCAGCCTCTGCAGGCGTTTGCCCCCCGAATTTTCAAACTGACTGGCGACTAAAACACGACTGGAAATGTGATGAGTCCGGGCCCTCGCTGTGCCTGGTTGAAGTAATGTATGTACAGTACCCTTCGGCCCACACCACGGACTTCTTCAAGTGCAGAAGACGGTTGTGATGCACGTTGGTCCTCAGCTGGGACTCGCCGCCGGCACAATGCGTGAGTGCGGGACGCTACCCAACCCTTTCGTTCATCGGTCGCCTCCTGCTGTAACGTGTCCCGCGCGGTCCAGGTCCACGCGGCCTCCCATAGCAGAGGACACCCACCTTGTTGTTCGAGCGGGGGAGGGGAGGGAGCGGGACATGTATCACGGGGATTGTTCACTCCCTTTGCAGCAAGGGCAGTGGGGCGGGGCTATGCAGCGAGCGCTGGTCTGGTCAGCAGTAAAGCGCTGGCCGATGCGCCCGAGGGCACACAACAACACAAGCACGAACAACTGGCCCCCAAACAACCCTTCTGCACTTAAATATGTTTGCCTCGTAGTGGTTTCTGTTGCTCTCCCGCTTAGTCGGAGTGAGTGAGCGAAGGACGGAGAGAGACAAAGAGAGAGAGTGAGAGAGAGAGAGAGAACGAGAGAGAGAGAGAGAGACAGAGACAGAGAGACAGAGAGAGAAGACATTGCTAATGCTGCCAGCCGGGTGGCCGTATGTGCAAAGGGGGGGGGGGGGGTATTCCACTCCCTCCCCCCAACCCTCGGGCGTTGTGTGCAGCACTGATACGGGGCGCAAGACATGACGCCCCACCAAGTAATTAGACGACGGGCCTGCCCAAGCGATGGGAGGGGAGCGGGGGGCACCTCCACCCTGAAACACCCCTACCCCCTCCCTGCCACGCCCTCTCTCATCCTTCTAATGGGAAGCTTCAGTGATAAGGACGAATGTTTTTGAACGCTGCAGCACACGGCGTTGGCGGCAGGGGCTGGTTGCTGCTTCGGGAAGGGGGGAGAGGGGTGCCCCATTGTCACTCCCAGCGGCTCACTTATCGCGCTCAGACTGGAGAGCAAGCAGGAGAGGAGGGTGAGTACGGAGAGCAAACGCGTACCGCTCGTGTGTGTGTTTCACGCTTAAAGTGGGAGTGTGGGTGAGAGAGGAGGGGGGAGGGGGGTGCTGCAATATCAGCGAGGCGTTTTGCCTGCCCAGCCACTGCTATCCGTAGTGCTACGTACCCCCTCTCCCCCTCGAGGGTACCCGAGGGTAACAGCTGTACTTTAGTACTCAAAAAGAGTCGACTGGTCAGGCACACCTACAATTGTCTGCTTGACAAGTCGACTGCTGGTAAAAGAGTCGGCTCCGAAAAAACATTCAATCATTCGGACAAATATTAACGCACGTGACTGTTACGTTCCCGTTGGAGACGTATTTTCAAATCATCTGGGTCTGTAAAAGAAATCTGTCCACACACTGCACGCAAAAAAGGCCGTTTGATAAAACAGCAAAAGTCAGGACTTTGCGGTTTGCTGTTGTAGCAAACTTTTTTTGCTTTCGCTGTTTTAGCAAACGCAGTTTGCCGAACTAGCAAAATCTTTTTCTCAACCAGCGAAACCCCCAAAAAATATTTGCTACCACAGCAAAACGCAAATGCCTGACTTTTGATATTTTCGGAAACGGTCTTTTTTTCCGTGTGAGAAAAATGTTTGGTCTTCACGGCCAATAACATTGGTTGTTGTACTAAAATTGTGTTGTATAATCCGTCTAAACCTTATCCCACAGATCAAAACGGTTAATGGTTGTGACTGAGGGGGCAGACTGAGAACATCTATAGGGCATTTCACCCAGTTTCAACCGGATCCAATGGAGAACAATAATGCACTGAACTGTTACCTCCCTGACGCTTACGCTAATTGGATGACGCGCACGAAGTTCGTGGACCTGCCACAAGACCTGCGATTGCCCTAGTGACGGGTCAGAGAACTTCGTTCGCGTCAGCCTATGAGCGTCACTGAGGAAACAGCCCAGGAAGCAATACTGTTCTTCAATATCTCCGGTTGAAACTTTGAGAAATACCCTATTTCGTTATGACAACCAACGTAGTTTTCTCTATGCAAAACCTTAAGTCATTTATCTCTCTGAAGAGTGGCTGTTTTTAAAATTGATCTTATGCCAAAAAAATGTATAGGTACATTTTTCTGATTTGAGTGCACGGAATAAAGTCTATCGAAATAGCATCACATTGAAAGCA
>NW_026267475.1:299283-301687 GCF_000697945.3 Frankliniella occidentalis
GGGGGGGGAAGCAATCGCCCCGCCCCTCTATCCCCCTTATTCTGCGCCTGCAGATGGTGTGCAGTTGCCTAGATATTTGCGAAGTGTGCAAAGTTGGCACACTTCGTGAATGTTGAGTTTAAGTTCGGCACCGGAAGTGTGCAAAGGTATTTCCACATTTGCAAAGCACGCCGATTGGTGTGCGCCTTCCTACATTTGTTTTACCAGTGTTCCCTACCGCATTGTGGATACTCCCGGTGAATTTGAGGATACTCCGTGCAACACACTGTGACGTGTCTCAACGCGCGGGGTATGTTCTCAGACCGAGCGAGCCAATGGCCCATAGGCTGAAAGTCGCCTTCTCCCTCCACTTTCTTCATCAGTCCCCTTCATCCTTTACCACCCCTTCCACGCAAAATTGGGCTCGCCCCAGCACATTCATAATATCGAATACCACTGATATTTTCAATAATCGCTAGTAATTTTGATTTCTTTGGAGCAATCTATTCGTCAATATTTTCCGTTTGTGAAATTCGCTCTTCCTGCACTGAACTACATGCGCGAAGATAGTGTCGGTCTGGTTTCACAATTTCTAAAACCATTCCTGGACACATTTTCTGCCGTTTGTTAAAAGCCTGGAATATTAATTTGTGGACGAAAAGATTAATTTAGATTTTGACATCGAGTTCTTTCAGCATTTAGCCTGGACTACATCATCGTCTGTCGTCTGTAGCAATCCAAATAACATCGCGCCCTTTTAGTGGGGGAGGGGCACCGAATTTCAGTGGAGGTGGAGGGCGGCTTTCTCAGTCTACCAGGTGGCTGATTCACGCCGCGCACTTTTGTACTATGCAACCTGCCCGCACGGCTCCATCTGGGACTGCATAACCACCAGGCGCAGGGGACCGGCTCCAAGCGCCAACGTGTCGCTCCACCAACCACTGATGTTGCAGCCAACCCACAGGGGCGTTACAAAGGGGTTTCTTACGGTTTCGCGCGGGTTCCCGCGAGCCCGCGGGGGTAATGCGCGAGTCCGCGGTGGTAACTCGCGGGTCTACGGGGTGACTCGTGGACCACGAGCTACCCCCGTGGCAGGATCCGTGGACGCGAGCTGCGAGCTGCCCCCGCGGACCCGTGAGTTAACCCCCACGGACCCGCGAGTTAACCCCGCGGACCCGTGAGTTACCCCTGCAGACTCGCGAGAACCCGCGCGAAACAGCTAACAACCGAACAACCCCTTTTTACGCCCCTAGGTGTTGGTTGCAGCAACAATGGTGGAAGTGGTGGAGCGATGCGTTGGCGGTCCCCTGCGCCTGGTAGTTATACAGTCCCAGATGGAGCCGTGCGGGCAGGTTGCATAGTACAAAAGTGCGCGGCGTGAATCAGTACCTGGTATATACTAGATGGTCGATGTGCTGCGCCGCCGCCACGTCAAGTCGCTGTGCTGGTCAGGTCGCCAGGTCCTGCCGCTCAGCTCTGGTCAGGGTAGGAGGAGAACGAACGAGACTCACTTCCCCGGGTGTGCCAGGACCATCAGTATTCAGTAATTCCCGCCGACTGTCCTTCACGTTGCGTGAAGACCTCCTGCTGGTTTTTTCATGTCCTGATATTTCATATTTCGTCCTCCACTTCCAATGCTGGACTGGTCTCTCAGAGATGTCATGACCGGTGTAGGAGGATTTTTTTTGTTCACCCCAGATGGTTTGTGCCCTAGGTACCGGGTGATTCAGAGCACGCAACGCCGTGTTGCGGGTTTGCCTATCCTCGGGAGGGGTCCCCTCCTCACCTCTCACCCGTGCGCCCGCCGAGTCGAAGATAGGCAAACCCGCAACACGGTGGCGCGTGCACTGAACCACCCGGTACAAATGCCTGCGGGTATCTGTGCCCTCCTTGCCAAAGAGTGGTACAGATTGCCTGGGGCATTTGCACTAATACCCTCTTAGGATACCCAAGTATTAATCACCCAGGCGATTTGTACCCGAAAGTAAAGGGGGTACAGGGGGCCTGGGCGACTTGTACCCTCTTGGTGAACATAAATATCGCCTTGGTGTCCTGTACCTCCCTTGTACCTGCTAGTGGGTACATATCGCCCAAGCGTCTCCCCCTCCCCACACCAAGGGGGTACAAATCGAATTGTATTTGGGTATCGACAAAGGAGGGGGGCAAATGACCAAGGCTATTTGTATCCCTTCTTGGGAAGGGGGGGGGGTACAGATTCCGGCAGGGATACCTTTTCGACACTGGTCAAGGTTAGAAACAATTTGGAGGCTGCAACTTTTATCTTTGTGTTTGAAATTTTTGACTTCGGAGCGCAACAACGTTCGACTTGTTCCGTTGCGCTACGAAGTAAAAATTTGCTTTTCGGGTTCAGTAAAAATGTTGCAGGCGATGAAAGTTTTCAGCCCCCCTACCCTCTCCTCCCCCC
>NW_026267476.1:0-1169 GCF_000697945.3 Frankliniella occidentalis
GGCGGGGCGGGTGACGCACGGGCCGGCCCCGCGCTCTCACCGCGACATTTAAATTTGTTTGCGACCCCGGCGTTGAGTGATTCGGGCGGCTCCCCTTTGTGCTGGGGGTTCTGGAATAGGCAAACACACTGCGTAATGTACCCGGGCGCTGTGCGGGGCGCTGTGCGGGGCGCTGTGCGGGGCGCCCGCGCGCCGCGCAGCCCCCGTGTGCAAGGTGAGCGGCCGGGCCGCGGCCACGCCCGCCACGAGATTGGTTGGTGTTCGGGCGCGCCGTGCGGTGGGGCCGCGGCGGGGCGGGGCGGGGCGGTGCGGGCGGGCGCGCCAAGGAGCAGGCGCTCATGTCTGCCCATCAAACCCCTTTGTCACCGGCGCCGCGCCCCGCCCGTCCCGTCCCGCCCCGCCCCCGCCCTGCTCCGCCCACCAGCGGCTGCATTATGCATGCGCTGCGGTGTTTGGAAACGGAGTTTGGTCCAAATCTGCGCCGCTGGCTGCATCTCCAGCTCACCCGGAGAACGGAGGTCGGAACCTGTTAGAGGAGCACACTGCTGCTCCAAAGTGGGTGGCTTTTCCTTAATTTGGGTAATGTGTTGGTTGTTGTTGTTTCTAGAGTGGTGTTCGGTTGCGTAGCGCTTAAACTTACGGTGGTGTGCCGTCGATCCACCTTGGTAATATAACTTAAATGAAGACATAACTTTTGTGAAGAAAAAAGGTTGCCTAACGATGGTTAATGGACGGTTTATGATGGTAATGAAGTATTCGCCGAAGAACCTGCTCTGCGGTACATTATAGCGGGCGCAGCATTACTACGGAAACATGGTTCGCTCCGGCCGGAGGAATAGTTGGGCCGCTACTGAGCTTCATTAAACGCACAGTATGGCCGCGCCGTAATTTATGGCCCCTGGTTATGTCGGGTTGTGCCGGTTTAATGCCAGCGTCATGTCCCACCTCGCGCCGCCACGCCCCGCCACGCCCCGCCACGCCCCGCCACGCCCCGCCCCGATCGCGCCGCGCCATGGCTCCGGCTCAGCCGCACAAGCCATCACGGCAGCAGCACCGCCACCTGTGCCTCATTCGGCGTGCGCGTGCGCGCGCCTCCACAATATGTGTGCGGACGTGTTTGTTTGTCTGCGTGCATGTGAGCCTGTGCGTGCACGCGTGTGTGCGTGTGA
>NW_026267476.1:5922-6222 GCF_000697945.3 Frankliniella occidentalis
CCCAAAGACGCGAAATAAGGGCGCTACTTCCCTTTCGGTCCGAAAAGTTGAGCGCGCGTGAGCGCCGTGTGCGTGCGAGATTTGAAATGTTCCTTGTATTGGCACGGCCGCTTTATAATCGCGTTGGCGCACGTGTTTGTGTGGGAGTGGGGCAGGAGGGGGGCAGCAGGGCGAGTGAAGGGGAGGGGAAGGGAACTTGCCCATGCGAAACTTCAACTATGCCTAACTTGATTCTCGGGCCTCCGGCTGGGCAGGGCAAGGCGAGGCGAGGGCGTCCATTGGCCAAAAACTCGCGCGCTG
>NW_026267476.1:6272-7266 GCF_000697945.3 Frankliniella occidentalis
TACACAAACAAACAAACAAACAAACAAGCACACGCATTCGCACGCGCCGCGTGTTGAACCTGTGAAACACTCCAATGCGCACGCGGACTGCCGCGAGCAGATGAGCGGTCGGTAAGGTCTCCTGGGGCCGCGGGGTCTCCTCCGGTCTCCTCCCTCTGCAGCCTCCTCCTGTTGTGCTCGATTCACGGTGTGGCCGGCCTGGCCGCTAGCACCATTCCGGGCGGCCAGTCAACTGAGACAAACAGATCTGTACTAAGCCGGCGTGCCGTCCCTTTTATTCTACACGGTCAAACGCCTTGTCCAATTTTGACGCTGAGACAGCGCATTTGGCGGCGATACTGAGAGGCGATGAGAAAGCCCTTCTGCTCTACCCACAGGAGTTAGCGGAGAAAGGGGGGTGTTGCTCTAGGATGTGTCTTACCCATGTTTAAATGCGGTTGGATATGGCCGTATTTGATTTGAATATGATCATATATAGCGATATATGCTTTATATATGACCACAAATATGACTACCTATTTGGTTCTATAGGGTCATATGACCAATATCCATTTCCCTGAGCATTGTTTGCAGCGTCGCTGCTTCAGTCACATTCCGAAACAGGTGCTACCCGGTGTCGACCTCAACCATCTATCGTAAGAAGTTTGGCTAGCGGGGCTAAGGCGAAGCGCAAATTCGATAAAAGCACTCATCAAAGATACAAACAAGAAAGCCCGCGAGGCCAGGTATACCTGCCGGCGGCCCAGCGTCCCAGCGGCCTCCCATTGTGTGGCTGACCTTTCGCCGGAAGGCTTCCGCCCTTTGCGTATACTAATTATCGACGTTGACGTGACCGGCGCGCTTGCACCCCGTCAAACAGTACTCATGTAGAGGACAACACGGCCACGTGCCTGTCACGCGGCAGGGCGCCGTAACTTAACGTAACGCTGTTACGTTACAAATTTTTTCAGTACCAAAATATTTCGTTCCCTTCACCGTTTCGGTACAGTAACTT
>NW_026267476.1:10064-31890 GCF_000697945.3 Frankliniella occidentalis
ATGCTGCAGTCAATTGTCCGGTTGAAGACTTTCCTAGAGGCAGGAGACGCCTTGGATGAAGAAGACTGGAGAAACATTGAAGAAATAATTGAGTCTCTTGAGCCACCGTTCATTGCCACAAAGAAGTTACAGGCAGAGCAGCTATCACTTGGTGATATGTATGGTGCTTGGCTAGAGTGCAAACAGGCATTATCAAAATTTGATAATGACTTAGCCAAAAAAATTTATGAGAGCATGGAAAAAAGGGAAAGAAGAGAGGTTTATGCCAGGAGCAATGCCTTGGCTGGGCAAGAAAAATGTCCGGCACTATTTGAATATCCGGGGTTTTCTGCTACACTGCTCTTGGATCCCCGCTATTTCACTGCCCTAGAAGCCAGCGAAGTTGCTGATGGCAAAGCCTTTATCAACAAATTATACAGCAGGCTGCAAGAGAAGAAGAAAACAAATCAGAACAATGCAATTAGTGATGACGATAATGAGAGAGAAGATGAAGGAGAGTTATCAGAAGAAGACGAAATTTCTGTCATGCTGCAGCGCCGGGATCAGAGCCGCACAGAGAGTGCAACATTCTCTGTGACTGAGGTTTGCAGAGAACTTGACAAATTTTATAGAGAAACACCCAGGGTGAAGGACAGGAAGAAACCAGTCTTGGAATGGTGGGAAGAACATAAACATGTTTGGCCTGCACTCTATGAAATAGCCCTCATCCTCCATTCTATTCCAGCCACACAAGTGAGCGTAGAAAGGCTATTTTCTTCTCTAAAATTTATAATGCACAGTCTTCGAAATGGGTTGGAAGATACCATGATCGAAGATCTTGTACTAATTTTAAATAACTCTCACCTGGTAAAGGAAGATATTTTGGTGATGATAAATAATCTGGAAGATGGAGATGACATTAGTGATGAGGAGGCGCAACCAAATGCAAGCAGCAGCAGCAGCAGTTAATATGCGTAGTAAAGATCTGTAAAAAAAATGTATTACTTTTTTTATTTTTATAGAGGTATTTATTTACTTTGACTATTGCAGTGTTGTACTTATACTCTGTATAAATATATTTACTGTTTTGTTTCTATTGAATATTTGAGAAATGTGTATCTTGGCTAGGCTTTTATAAACATTTTCTAAATATGATACATGTATTTGCTTTCCATTTTCCTTTCACCCGTCAATTTTGAACAATTTAAAGAATGACATAACATTACCATAAAACAGAATAATTTGGTTGACTAGCAATAAAACACAAGTATTAAAAAAAATTAAATCCCATTTTTGGCATTATATAACCAAAAGCTAAACCCAATGAAGGATATCTAAAGGTACCACTGCACACTGACAACATTCATGAATTATTTTAAAACAACTTACCCTTTGTACATAGTTTGTGCAACACCAGTTTCTTCTCTAGGTCTGGGCCGGGGTTGCAAAGTTAGATAACAGGACCAATCGTAAGAAAAAGTATCGAGTCATGAGTCATCCTGTCTGTCTCTTCTGCTATCCTTGCGCGTCCGTAGTGCGCCCCCAAATTCGTTCGGCTCCGCTCGGACACGTGAAAAGGAGGAGGGAGGGGGGGAGCGACAGGGATGGAACTGGTGAGCGGTGGCGCGGGAGAGGGGGATAGCATGATTATGATTGTACGTCGACACCTTATCACAATCTGAGGCCACAGGCCTCAGCTGAGGCCGCCACCAGGTACCTGACGTGGTAAAGCCTCCGACCCTGGCACTGCACGCGTCCTCCGTCCGTGTGGCGGCAGCGGCATCGAAGGTCTGAAGCGGGAATTGAATCAATTTCAGCAAGTATAGCGGCATCATAAAGCTGGGCTGTTGCTAACCTCATGCGATTGGGTTAAGAAACCCGAAGTCATGCTCTAGCTACCCCCCCCCCCTCTCCTCACCTGAATCGGCCACCCATTCAGAGCAGCTTGGGGAAGCGCGCCACCTTGATGTAGGGCTACTCTGACTCTGAGCTCCCCTGCCGTGGCGCCGCCGTGCTCGTCTCGTCCGATCTTTGGCGACTGCGAAATTCGAAGCTTCGAGTAATTCCCTCACTCACCCCCCCCCCCTCTCTCTCCGCTAGTCGGCCCTTCAGGCCCTCAGGGGTAAGCAAAATGCCCTACTTTTCCACTAGCAAGAGGGGAAAACGCACGGTTTCGCCACCCGGACTCTGCCTGCTGGATCTCCACCCTTCAGTTTGAGACTCCTTAGTTAGGCTATCGTTTCGCCACAGGCGTGTGGCATTTGCCTAACCTGTAGGCGCTCTGGCCAGGCCGTGCGCTGTTTGTGACTTGGGACTATTTGTTCTTGGCATAACGATTTCGCAGTGTGTATTTGTATTAACGTTACACTATTGTAACCGTTACCTGTTCCTTTCCAGTTACATTTGTATCGTTACTATTTATACCCGGAACAGCGTTACTGCATTTCGGTTCAAATTAACATAACGTTATCTGTGTAACTTATTGCAGTTACGTTTCTTTTGATTATGGCTCAATTGTAACGGTACAAAGTAACGAACGAAAGTGATCGTGTAACGAAACATGGTAATTTTCTGGTTACGGTACGAATATCGTAACGTTACTCCGCGTACTTTTTTAAGTTGTTACCACACTTCGGAACGTTTTTCAGAAGTTTAGTTCCACGTTTCGTTCTGGTAACGTAACGCCACATATGCAAAAAATAACGCTTTGTTTTGTTAAGTTACGGAGCCCTGCTGCCCGCCCGGCCCGTCCCGCTGCGCCCTGACCTGGCCGGCCTGCCTCCTGCCTGCCAGCTCCGTCGGTCCCGCACTGCACACGGCGGGACGGCGGGCGCCCGCGGGGTGAAATGTCAAGGCGGTCAGCGCGGCGCAGCCAGGGCGCAGCCAGGGCGCAGCCAGGGCGCAGCCAGGGCGCAGCCGGGGGGATGCTCTACAAGCAAGCTGAGCACACAGCAGCGGTGGGCCAGGGCCAGGGGATACATTTTCTCGGCGGGCGTCCCTTTTAAATTAATAAAAAGTACACACGTAAAAATGCGCCAGTTTTGAAAAAAATCTTTGTTTTTACAGAAGTAAGCCTGGAAAGAACTCTGCGTTTCATTGCTCCTTATATGAGTTTCACAATAGACAAAATCGATTATTTTCTCCTGGAAAACGAACTAAAGATCAACAAGCAGGCCCACACTTCCGTCAAACGGAGTTATCAGCTGCGCAAGCGCTTCCCTGGCAACTCCATTCACAAAAAGTCGCGTCTACTTCTCCTTGTCAGCAACCAAAAGTATTAAATACGGCAAACACTTTGTACGTCATGAGAACGCCGTTTCGAAGTTATCAATTTTTCGGAGCGACGCGGGTTAAAACGTCGTTTCTGCGTCATTCTTGCGGTCTTACCTCGCCGACAGGGCGGCGATGACGGGGTGGGGAGGCTGGCCGTCAGGGCGGCCGCCTGCGGGGCGAAGTCTGTGACGGGTAATCCACGTGAATGAAACTGCACTGCGCACCACTTCACAACAACACTACACTGCCCTGCTCGCCCGGGGATGCGCTGCGCTATGCGCTCCCCCTCGACGGCGTGCTGCGGGCGCGGGACTCGCGGGGGGAACCTCTGACCGGCTATGTAGCGGCGCTGCGCGGCCGGTCTCACGGCTGGCTCACGGCGGACTGCTGCTGTGCTGCGGCCGGACCGAGCGCCGCGCGGCCCCCCTCCAGGACCATCCCGCGCCTCGCACCCCGCGCCCCGCGCGCCGCGCTGTGCACCCCGCCTCCCGCCTCCCACCGGAGCTGGGGCTCACGCCTGCTAGGCCGCTTCCGCCGGGGTCTCGGGCAGGGCAGGTAGGGTACGCGTGGCGTAGCGTTACCACCGGGGTGCCCAGCTGGGTACGCGACGGACACGGACAGAGCTTTCCCCGCCTCGACTGACTGCGACCGAAGTACGGCTTCGGTCCCGATCGGAGCAGAACCGAGCCGAACCGAACCTAAACCGGGCCGACCCAGCCGAAGCGACAGCCTAGCCTAGTGTGGTGTGGCGCGGCGCGGTCTGGTACCGCAGCACTAGTGCGCGCGCGCACACACACTGGCGGCTACCTATCGGCTAACCCCCTCGGACGGGTGCTACGGGACTGGAGACACCGATATAAAAGGACACAGCCTGCGTACAGCGTATCCAGTTGCTGAGAGCCCAACACGAGGCGGGGGTATTCGGTGTGAGAAGGCGCCGCATTATACACGGATGAACAAGAAAACATATTTTGAGGTCTGCTCTTCCCACACGGGGAGTCGGCGCCGAGTCCTTGCGCGTTTGTGTGTGTGCTCGTGCGTGCTTGCCGGCGTGTGTGTGAGTGTGCTTGGTAATGCCGTGCGTTTGTCCGGCGGTGCCCCAGTCCTTGAACCACTCCGAGCTGGACGGAACAGAACGGGTCGCCGGCTGCTTTGTCAAATCGTGGGAGTACAGAGTTGCGCAGCGTGGCGTGGCGTGAGGCGTGGACGGCGGCGGCGGCGGTGCTGCACACTCCTGCAAGCCTCGCCTCGGCCGCGCGTGTGAACGTGCGTTATTGTTTGACGGCGAGAACGGACGGGACGGCACGGACCGGTGCGCCCCCGACGGGTAGGCAGTCCGGTGGCCACCCGTGCCCTCGACCCGCGCTGGCTGCCTACCCCCTGCTGGTACTGAGCTGCTCGCTGCTCTAGGGCAGTGGGCGCGGCCAGAGCCAGCCGTGTTAAATCGCCTACCAGAATCGGGGCAGTTTTCTGCGGTCGCTGCCGCTTGAAGCAGAAAAGCAGCAAAGCTCCAAGTTTTCGGGGAGCCGCTGCCCGGCCCGGGGACCCCCGGAGGGCAGACGGGCAGACCGACCAGGGGACCAGGGCCGGCCGGCCCCGCCTAGTAATAATGGAGAGCTGGCTCTCATTGTCGAGTGCACACCGCGCTACGCCCCACCACACCCCGCCACGCCCCGCCCCCACGGTAAGCGCTCGGTGGGGGGTAAAGGCGATGCGACCCCCCGGGGCCACCGCAGGGGCAGGAGGGGCGCCGCCTCCCGGCCCGCGGGGCACATGGTGATGATTCAGGTAAAACGGGAGAGATTCATGGCCGGCCAGCCCCGCTGGTCCGGAGAGTCCGGAGGGTCCGAGGCACGTGCGTGAGCGTCCCGCCGGACCGGCTGTGTGTTGTGTAGGATAAATTACCGTGAGGCCAGAGCGGCGCGGCGGCGCGGTCAAAGGCCATGGAGGACGACATTGTCCGAGGCCAGGACGGCCTTGACCCTCGGCCCTATCGACCTCCAAGTCTATCCGAAGGCCGAGAAAGTGGCCGCCCCGAGGCTGGAAGGAGAAACACTGATGAGTCGCCCAGAGTTCTCACCCTCGTCGGCGCGAGCCCTCACCCGAGCAGTTCGAGGTACAAGCACAAAGTGTTCGATTCTGTTCGTTTACCTTGAAAGTCTCACTATTTGCCTCGCTACTATGCCCAACCACTCACCACAGCACCTCTGCGAACCGCCTCGACTCCGGACAGGACGAGGTGGATGAGGACGGACACGACATCGTCCGCGAAGCGCTGCCTGCCGCGGACGATGTCCTCGATCTACTGGTTCTCGACGTGGACGATGATGACCTCGGCGACGACTTGGACACGTTGGTGTCAGCAAAGTCCACGTTAGAGGAGGCGTCCACAGAGGGGTCATCGTCCGGAAAGAAATCGCAGGACGACACCCCAGGAAGCAATACGCCCGACGTCACGTCCCCGGAACGGGCGGAAAACGCCCCGGCCCCGGCCCGCCCGCCCGAGTACTACAAGGGCCTCGTCAAGCGCCTCGAGCCCTTCGCGCAGCTCGTCGTGGCCGTGGACCCGAGGGACCCCGACGGCCAGAGCCAGATCCGGGAACGCATTACCGCCATCGAGCGCTTCCGAGCCGACATCGTGAGCTGACACTGGCCTGCCTCCAGGTCGTCCCCTGGGGGTGGCCCTTCTGCCGTTATACCTCCCAGTGCTGCCGCGTGAGCCCACTACACTTCCAGAGGGTGTCGCCTCAGGTCGGCGCGGACCAGGCGCCGCCCCTGGCGGACAAGGACAGCGGCCCGCTGTTCTGCCGCATCTGCCGGGACACGGACGGCCAGGGTGGCGGCGGCAGCCTCGGCGGCAGCGTCCTCGTGGCGCCTTGCCGATGCCGGGGCTCCGTGGCCAGGGTGCACGTTGGCTGCCTGGAGCGCTGGCTGGCCGAGAGCGACTCTACGTCTTGCGAGCTGTGCGGCCACCTGTACACCACCGTCCGCACGCCCAGGTCGGTCAGACCCCGGACTCCGAACCCCTGCGCTTCACACAACATCATACCCATACCCATGTTTTGCTCCTGTCACCCTTAGCTACAACGTGCTTGCATCCATTCCCGCTTGGTTGATCAGCAACGGAAACTCAGACCTCCTCTTCGACTTCGTGGCGTTCTTGATCTTTACTCCGGTAGCGCTACTAGGCACTCACTTGGGTCTGAGTGCAGATGACAGTGCCTACTTTCAGGTAAGCCTGCCATAACGCGGGCTCTTTTTGGTTCCTGACCAGAAATTGACTAGTGCTTCCATGTTACTAAGGTGTCACTGATGGCTGCGATTGATCTAGTGTACTCCGCGTGGCTTGCTATGCGAGTACACTATCATGCTATGCGCTGGTATTCTTGGTGGCGCCGCAAATGTACTGTGAAAATAATTCTGGACCCAGAAGAGAGCAAGGATAGACTTACTGAGTCATCATAGTCTGTGATAAAAATAAACTGACAAACAAAACCATATGAACTGCACGTACTAGTTTTATTATTCTATATCGCCTAAACTACATTTCTGCATAATGTATGAAGTTTGAAAATAAAACTGTCAAGCACAGTAAAGTTTTATAAATATAAGGCAAAACATGAATGAAAATAATGCAAAATAGGAAAGATAATAACAAATATGTACCTGTACAAACAGTATGAATATTGAATAGCAAAGAGCCTCTGGCAAGTACAGTGATAAACTTTTTTTAGATGTTATTCAGAAGCATATTTCTGCTAACTCTAAAATTCCTTCTCAAATTGATATCACTACAACAAATATTTGTAGATAACATTTTGCTTTAAGCTGCTCTCTATGACTAGATGATAATATTGACTGGTATAACTAATATGCACCAATAGTAATGCTCAACCTCCTTCATAACACTGCAAGAACTGACTAGTCGAGTTTCAACACGACCAATGCCCTTAGATGTTTAACTCCGTCAAAGGAAGAATTCACACATACAAAAGAAAGCAAAATAAATTTTTTTAAAAGATGAAACACTTATGTTACATATAAATGATAGATTAACAATAATAATCCACTAATGGTCAGGAAAGTTACCCCATGTAAAACCAATTCTGCAGGACACACTTGAGCAATTTGATGATGATATTAATAAAATATGGTCCATTCACAATTTAATTATTTCAAATGGAGAGAATCTTGCCTTTGTAAAAAAACCAAAAACAATTCTTTGCATTGATGCGTCACCACAGTCATTTTTACTTGGTAACAATAAGTCTTGTCAAGATAAACACTAGGTGAAAGCAAATGTGCGTGTAGCATTCACCTGAAAAATGATGTTCATGAAAATTGTTGATGAACACTCTACATCAACAATAAAATGTTCATAAATTTCCGTGAGTTGAACTTATCAACTATGGATTTTATTATTTAAAAATGGAGGCATGTAATTAAAAACTCAACTTTGGCACACTTCTTAATAAACTGAAATAAGTCCTGCAAAATAAATATGCCAGTCATATGACTCTGAATTGGAATGCTTAAAGCACTTCCATTGAAAAGGGCTTAAAAAGGACTCCAAGACAGACGAAAGCTACATAATGGATTCTATAATGAATAATACTATTTGAGACCAATACCAGGTAACAACAAATAAAAATGGAATCTTCTTTCAAGTGTTAACATACATTTTCAAGAATCAATGATTTAAATAGGGGAAATAAATATTAGTAAAAATGAAGTATAATTTCAGATGCAGATGTACTTAATTTTACGGATTTGTTTTCAGCGCAGGACACTTTTGAGCATTCAAAAGATTCTATATTATATTTAGATGATCTAAATTGACACAGAGATGATTTAAAACTAGAGTAACAATAATGTTCTCAAGATGGGGTATGGAACAATGGACTACAAATTAATAACATAAATAACGGAAAGGAATCTATGGGTCCAACTTTGTAAGAGTTGAACATAACAGATGAAAGTGATGTGTTAAAGATCAGTCAATAGATTGGATACAAAAGTAACAGACAAAAAACCTTGCTATGCATTCTCAAATATAGTTGCCAGAAATAGAAGTGTAAAAATACAATATAAAAAGAGGAACACAAGAAAGTCTTATATAAGAGGGGATTTGTGAAAGTGTGATGTAGAATACAATAAAAGGTTGTAAACAAGGGGGACTAAAATTCCTTGGCGACATGATGCATACTGTCCACAGCCCACCAAGTCCAGCATGGAAGGAACTGGACTACTGCTCGGTAACTAAATTGGTCACCCACTTCACTTCACCCACCAAAGAGTCCTATACCTGCTATAGGTTTCCAACCCACCCCACCCTTCCCTGTTTCTTAGAAAACTAATAAATCTTTAAATCAAGCCATGGGGCCTATCTCTTATAAACATTAATTCTTAATGTACAACGGGGAATAATTGGTACACACGTAAGTATGTATTGATGTGTGTGCCATCAAAAGATGACAACAGCAACAACAACAACAAAAATGATAAGGATCATCTGTGGAGAAAAGAAATCTGAAGTATATAAAAATGACAATGTCTACAGAGTCGGTCCAATTAGACATGAAATCAAGCAAAATGATCATGCCTCTGAATTCAAATTTGCTGTAGAGAATTACGTAATCCAGTACAATGATATAAATAAGTTGGACCTTGAAATTAAATTTATCACATTCTTTTAGTGTGTTCAAAAGTACATATCAACAAGTAAAGAAAAGAGGTCTTTACTGTAAAACTCTGCAAATTAGCAGTCTTTGGAAACGCTCCAAACACACGAATGTATAACACATGTCTTACAGGAATACTGATATTCATATTTGAGAGGAACATTGGGTAAACTTTTTGATGATCCTGCATTCAGAAGTGAGCAAATAATAAGTATACTCTACTTAACCAATTACCAAATTGACAAAGGGTTAATCACAATTTTCGTTGTTGAAATTGATCAATTAAGGTAAATAACCCAGAACCCCACAAAAAATAGGTTGCCTATTTAGCTGCTTTTACTTCAAAGCTTGTTGTAGAAAATGATATAGTATACCAGCCTGTGCCATTACATCCACGGTTCCAGCAGCAAGCGGGTCCCTTGATTTATTGTTGTCAGATTTGGTTCCAGGTCGCAGGAGAGTTGGTCCAAATACAGTAGCCAGGTTGTGCAGTGACATCTTGTTCTGAGCCTCATGTTGGTTTACACTGCAGGTAAGATCAAAATTAGTGACAAAATATCACAGTAAGTACCAACAGTAATGCAAAACTTGAAATAGCCACATGAAGTTTAAGTATTTGCGGTGGTATGTTTCTGTTTGGTAATTACCGAATGAGGTGACTGATTATATAATTAATGATGCCTTGATTAAGTGGAGGAAGTAGAGTGAAGCACTGTTCCAAGGCTTGATTGCGAACATCACCCTCTCGACTACCATTGAATGCTTGAAAAAATTTGGGATAAAGTTCATCAGTAAAGAGGGCTTCTGGCAACTCCCTCAAGTACAGTTTAAGAACTCCTGTAGCTGAATGAATATCAACATCCTTCAATAACTGTTCAGCTTCATATGAGTCTGGAAATAGAGGAGATAAATGTTTAATGATTGTAAGAGATTAGATACAACTATTTCATTAAAAAGGCTTCTTGGTAGTTCTTACTAGTTTCAAAAGATTTTTTGAGACGTGATAGATCTGATGCAGAGCCTGACACTCTATAAACTCCTACTTCATTCATTCCTCGTCGCTCAACCTCACGTATGCAACTTGTGATGATGAATGGGACAGGGCGTTTCTGTCTCCTAGAAACAATAAATCAAGAGTTAACTTGACAGCAAAAAAAGAGGGAAGAGGCAAAGAATAAAATAGAAAGACACTTATTCCTTACTTGCACACTAGATGTATTTTTGCTCCAAACAAGGCTCCTGCTTTGGCAGTAGGAACCCTTCGTAAGGTAACCTCACTTGGGACAAATCGCAATGAGAGTGAGAGATATAAGTTGTTTAACTCAACTGTTTGTTCAACAAGTTTCTGTTCTGACAACCACGACCGGCTCAGCTGTAAAAATTGAAGCAGTAAATTAAAACTGACCTAAAATGTGAAATCCTAAAATATCTAGAAAATTACTCTAACATACTTTATGAGTGCATTTAGCACGGAGCACTGGTCTTTCAGCAGCTTCTTCATACAACAAAATCCTTAGATTTTGGGCACCTTCAAGTTCAATCACAAATGACTCATCCCAACGAGGAGAAGAGGTGTTGCAGACTAATTTCGTCTTTGCCTTGCGGAAATAGTGACCATATGAATCTAACTCAATACAAATGTAAAGATCTGTAATTCAAAAAAAATTTGTTTGAATTTTGAGAAGTAGTTTTATCATGCAAATAGGGTGGCCAACTATAATGGTTCCTAATAATTAAAATAATCATCTAGAAGAAGCACTACTTTGTCATTTTAAAAGGAACATACCAGCTGCTTGATCAAGTCCTGTGAGTTCCTTTAATGTTAAATGGAGGTCACCCACCAATAAACTTTCATCTTTGCCAGAGCGTAAGAGGTATGAGCCCATATTTGTCTTAAGATAAGTACGGCAGGCTGTAATCCAAGCTTGAAGTTCAAGCATTGATACAGTCACAGCTGGTCCAGGCAATTGAGAACTCTGTAATATACAATTAATTATGTCAAACACAATTTTTGTAACTGAACAGTTGTATTTTCAAAGGATTGCTTTTAGATTACCTGTAAAGCATGTACTGCTTCAATCCACTGAGTCCTTTCAAATTCAGATGAAAGGAAGAATGTGTAAACTCTTGACGTACGGTTACCTACTCGAAAGACGAGGTTTGGAGATGCCAAAACCAACTGCGCCTCTAAATCAGCCAGCTTTTTGCGATGCTTTTCAGATCGGGATGATCTTCGTTGTCTTTCTGCACCAATACCAGAGGCTCTTGTCTCCCAAAGCAATTGGTCACGCACAGTAGATGCAGCACTCTTCAAAGCAACAATGTTAGGGGGAGAGCTTTCTCTTGGTTCCACCCCTGGTTCTTCAAATATCACAATGTCAGACAATGGTATGTACCATTTCAATTCAAAGGTAAATTTCTCTCTTCCAGATGCCTGTTATTTTGGAAAATTGAAAACACATTTGTAATGCAGTTTTAATAAAATAAAATAATAGAATACATTTAAAATTGCATCAAAGAAGAGGGGAAAAGTTACCTTGTATTTAGCACAAGCAATAACATCATTGAATAGAAAGAGATGTCTTAACTTCCTATGCCCATCAGCAAGTTCTACAATAAATGAATTTCGAACAAGTCTTCTTTGAGCCCGATCAGCAGCCGGAAACATAGCCTTTGTTCTAATCATGTTGAATTCATCCAGGAAGCTTTGAGTCATTTCTAATGCCTCAGATAAAGTCTTGTGATCTGGGTGTGAGGTTGGGGTATACTTCAGAAGATCCTGAGCATATGAATATTTAGGGTTTAGTACATCACGTGAGAAATTTAATTCTGGTTAAGGTAGAGATGAAGATAAATTACTGTACTAATTACTTACATGTAAAACAAGAGCATTTTTCTGGACTCTAGCCACAGGTTTATGTAGTAGATCTTCAAGGGAGACACTCTGACCAGACTGGGATGGAAGAGGTATATCCCTGGTTAGTTGACTAAACTGAGTGCTATTTGATGAACACCGGCTAACGGTGTCCACAGCCCGAGAATAATTATGTAGGAAAGCTCCATACACATTAATATTGCTTGCCTGTGAAGTGAAAACTGCAATTAGAATATACATTACACACATACAATATAAAAGAACAACAAGTGCTGACCATTATTTTGAAGTGGTCACCAATGGTAAGACGTCCATCCCAATTGAGAGAACGTTTCTGTAGCCCTTCCAAGAATGCTTGATGCAAACGATGAAGATCAGGAATTTTATAAAATACAGTATTTAGATCCTGTTCAGAAATGACTGGTTGAGATGTTCCTAAAGTTGCTTTCATTGCTTTCATATACTGAACAAGAACGGCTAGACACTCAACATATAAAGTTTCACTTTCCATTATGCTTGATATTATGCAGCGATACATTGTCATACGCTCTGCCTCAGCTTTGTCACCAGTGGTCTACAGGAAAACAAGGAAAACTTCAATGAGGCACTTCTTTCTGAAACACTAAACTAGGTAATTATAAAATAAAAACATACCGAGGTCAAAGATGATTCTAAAGAAGATGAGCTTCCTGTTGTGGCATAATTAGCCTCAGAAAAGCTCCCAGTGCTTAGTAAATCATCATTAGGCTCTGTGTCCATTGATATAGTTCGCATTAAAGGTGGTACTTCACTGTCATCTTCTGATTCAACAGAGCTGCTACGAGTTGCTCCTCCAGTTCTTTGCCTGATCACATGAGTAATAAAAAAGATAGTTCAACCTACTTAATTCCAAATATCAACTAAAATAATGACAGTGTTACATTTACAAATAATATTTTAAATATTAAGAAAAAAATATGATGACTCACATAATAAAGTAATCAATATTGACATAGTTTGAGTTTTTTCCAGGGCTTTCGGGTTCGCATGTAAACACAGGTGATGGTGAAGCTCCCTTATTTTGTAGCCAAGCATGACTTGGAAGAGTCGCACTCCTAGCATCTTCACTATCTTCAGTGAACTCAGCATCATCAACATCAGACACAAGACCTGATTTCCAAAAAAGAAAAAGGAAAGGGAAAGATAAGATAAAATTCAAAGTTTATAAATTGGGACTTCCCTGGAGGCGTCTAACTCACCTCCGGTGTCATCTAAGGGTACTGAATCATAGTAAGGCTCCTCTTCCTCTTCATCTTCAAGCATATCTATTGGATCTTTATAATCTGGATCTTTGTCAGTACCCTCTTCATTCCTCTTTTGAGTAGCCTCAGCAGCTTCAACTGCCTCATTCAAAGCTGCGACAGCAGCATCTTCCTCCTCTCTACGCTTCTTGGCCTCAGCCAAACTAATTGGGGTAATTTCCACATTTCCATCTTTCCCTTTGGTGAACCGTTTAGGAGGAGGGATGGGTGGGGCCTGAAATAGAAAGAAATAGAAGCAAAGATTAAAAGACTGACATATACAAGCTCAAAAATACTGAGCTCTAGAAGTATGGAAAAATAATGCCCGAACCTTCCTGACAGGTGCAGCAGTTCTTGGAAGTGGAGCTTCCTTACTGGCGATACTTTTTTCTTTCACTCCTTTGGCATCAACACTGTTCACTTCAATAACAGTTATATAGTTGGACGGATCTGGAGTAATACCAGAGCTAGTTTCTTCTTGAATGGGGGCCACCTCTTGTTCCAGAGCTTCATGTGGCTCATGGCAATTGGCTGTTTGAACAACCTGAGATGAGGAGGAGATGTCGTTTTCAGACAAACCCCGAGACAATTCTGTGATGCATTGATCGATAGAGTCTTTACTGCCAGACTTGATGATTCTTGAGTCAAACTCATCAGAATTGTCATCATCCCCACCAGACGATCCTAACCCCACCTGGTTATTGGGGATACCACTCTTGTCACCATCTGGCACTTTAGAGGGTGTCGGTTCTGACCCATTTTCTTTCTTGCTTGCGGCTACATCTTGGAGAAGCCTTTCTAAATATTCTACATAAAATTCTTCTTTCTCTAACTCCTCCCGCAGGACAGCGACCTTTTGTTTGTGTTTGGCTAGGTTGGCCCTCACATCCTCTTCCCAAGCTGCTGGCAGGTCACTGTTCGGAAAACGTTTCACCCAAACGCGCCTAAAATCTCCAAACACACTCATTTCAGCACAAATACGGCATTGTGTCTCTTGATAACATCCAAACAATTCGGCAAAGTAGCGGATGTTTTGTCAACTTGTGATTCACAGCGACAGCGCTAGAGGGGGGGGGGGGGTCCGGGTCATCATCATCAACCAAAGCAATATTCACATTCACAAGATCATAGTAACAGTATGAGAACTTTTCAATGAAGTCTCACTTCCGGTTGCATCTCGAGCTGAAAACTTTTGTTACTTTGTTATTGTTGTTTGTTTACATCATCGGCATTGCACATTGGTCACATCGCCGTCAAGAAACAACTCTTTTCTATTTAAAAATTAAAAATAATAATGCGGAAAAGTAATTTCAGATGCTGGGTACCTCATTGCTCTAATTCCAGAAAGCGTACCAGGTCATCTACTGCACATTATCACGCCTTTCCCGTGAAACACCCAGAACGGTAAACTACCAATGAAAAAATGTAACCTCATTCATTCATTAGTTCATTCATAAGAACAAACCAAAGTACCTAGTTTGCCACATGGCTTATTTTAAGAATAATGTGAAGTCCAATATTTGTTACATTACTTCTGAATATTCTTTTATTTAATTTTTGTGCTATGACAATTTGTCATATGGTTAAAATACTGTCCTACCTACTTCTGAAAAAATCTGCGGAGAATTTATTTCACTTTCATTGTAATGCAAATAATGTAAAACATATAATTAATAACTGTTTCAGGTGTCGTCAGTGGCTGCAAGTAGTTGGATATGAGGATTTAATTTACCTACCAATGCATTCACTAAAGATGCGTTATGTGTGCTCAGAGCATTTTGTAGAATCAGACTATAGCAAAACTTCCTATAATGCTAGTCTTTTGCCCTGTGTAATTCCATCAAAATTCCCTTCTGGGACAGTTCCCCTTTCAGATGAAATCATGAAAGAGTGGCCACCTAAATTGGCTTCAGATAAAATCATTATTCCATCAACACTCAACTTTCCAGCATCTAACGCATGCACTTCAAATCAGCCTGATAAACTCCTGACATCAGTTGTATCTGCAGGAATACTGAGGCCTTCTGACTCTTTAGAGATTAGAGTACCATCTTTCCTTGAAAATGAATCAAATATAGAAATTAGAGAGCAACTTCCAAAGCCCGTAAAACGGCTGGAAATTAAAGCATCCCCAATACCTCAATGTGATTTTAATGTTCCGGCTGAGCTGGTCAACCATCAAGAGGATAATCCTCTTCCAGAAGATCAGCTAATGCAGCGATTACAACAAAATACAGGTTGGTGTGGTGATCCTTATTGTGACAGTCACGATAGATCTATGCATTTTCATTTTCCACATTTGCTTTGCAGGACAGGGGTTGATGGATGGGGATATGTTACTTGGATTCATTGTAAAGCGAGGTTCCACATTAGAAGTTGTACCTGTTGGCCCAGGTCATTCGGTATGCTCAAAATCTGACTTTCTGAAAACTTCTGCTCTACTGAGTGTTTAACTCCATTCCTTGTTCCAATTTACTTTCAGATGATGGTAGCATCATGTCTTGAAGAGTTGCTATCACCTGGTTGTGTTGCATCTTCGAGTGATGTCAGTTGACCCTTAGTTCATTAAGATAAATCATATTTTGATCAAAAATCAGTTATACTAGGTATTGTGGAAACTTAACTTCTGTGATAAAAGTATTATATTATTTTAATTTTCATCTTGCATTGCTAGAAATTCACTTGTGTCAAAAAAATAAATTATAGGAACAATTACAATAAGATCTGATTTTGTTAGGCAGTAAAAACAGTTGATCTCTAGAAAACATAATTCAATATTTTGTGTTCAATTTAAAAGAGAAGGGAATATGTTCTATCATAAGAAAACAGTCAAATAATCTACAGTTATGTATTTACAGAAATATATAATGAAAAGAGCATTTAACAATTTCTATACAACAATGCTATGTATATTATACAGAAACTGATGACAAAGTTTCTCTGGCATATTATAGAAAAAGAGTAATGACTTGATACAACTACAACAACAACACTAGCCTTTGCATGAAAGCTTCAACTCAGAGATGACTGATTAACTTAACTTAGCTATAGCAGTTGGATACTGTCCATTCACTTAAGTATTGCAAATGCATACATATTTACAGTGTTTTACTATCTTAGTCAAATGCAACACTAATCTTGTTCACCTAATCACTTTGGCTTTTCTAAACATCAACCCCCAAAATTTATGAAGGTACAGCACGCATTAAAATCTATCACAGATGTCACAACAACACTTGTTGAGGCACCAGAACATTCGGCTTACTCTTCTATTTTTTCTTTAATACAATAGTTTGTCTGAAAAAAATTATTTACAACTAAAAAAAATAAGGCCTATTTAAGATTCTGGCACCAACAAATCTGATGACATTTCTTCTTGCTTCAAATTTAAAAACAAAGTCTATGAGCAAAAAATATTTTTATTTTCAAGAAGCTACCTACTGTCCTCTTGTCAATTTATATGGCAATTAAAACTGGTACATATGGATACCACTGATACCACAGCTCTGATATCAAACACAGAGAAAAAAACTCCCTAATTCCGTTGGTCTTCAAAATTAATTTGTGCATTTGAAAAACAAAATAAAACATGGTATCTGTTTGTCTGCTCCAAATGTACAACTTAAGTGCAAACGGTGCTAAGGAGAACAAGAAATTTGTGTGATTGTAACTTAGTTGATTTTAGAAAATAGTCGTAAGGAAAAGAGTTTAGGTGGTAATAATACCAAAACTATTGCACATTTCTTGCCAACACAAGGCAATCTGTTTGTGACTTAAAATTATGACACCAAAGCTGGTCAGACTGCTTTGAGAGCAATCCCATGTGAAAAGATCTTACTTATTCAGAGCATCCTACCAGTGAATTGTTAATTACTATGCTCCACAATGATAAGGATAAGGCTCTGAAATCACACCCTACTCCAACTTGCTTCCTGGCGTGAGTAATCAGCCCCACAGAAGTCTTTAGAGTTTCGAAGTTTCAAATAAGCTGTTGTTAGGTCTTCCATTGTAATAGGTCGTAATGCGTCATGAAATTCATCTTCAGATTCATTGGAAGTGTTTCTGAAAATTTACAAAAAAAACATAAGAGGAGGAATAAAACTAATATAAACTTATAGCCACAAAAAGAGGGGGTATATAAGACTTCTAAAATTGTCCTTACAGTTTTTCCTTCTGATTTGTGTTCATAAAGTCTTTTAGCCTGTAGACAGAGGCTGATCTGCACAATTCCCTAAGATCAGATCCAGAAAATCCATCACTTATCTCAGCCAGCCTCCGTAAGTTAACATCATTAGCAACTGGTTCAGTCTTTAAGATGGTCTCAAGAATTTGTTGTCTTTGAACTGCATTCTGTAAAAATATAATTATGCCATGAGTTCTAATTATAAGATCTAACAGATATTGGGATAGTTGTCTGGATGAAGGCCATACCGGCATGTCAATATGGAATGAAGCTGGCATTCGTCGTAAAATAGCCCGATCCAAATCCTGTGGTCTGTTGGTTGTACCCATGACAATTACAGTGCATGAGGGGTCAGTAGTGAGCCCATCCCAAAGAGACATGAATTGAGCTTTAACCATAGCTGTGGCTTCATGATCAAAGGATGATCGATTGCGCAGGAAAGAATCTGGAAATTAAAAATCCCAATCAGATGGGTAAAGAAGGGAATAGATTTCAATAGTCCTGATAAGTTGCAAACTTAAATATCTGAAACCTGAACATAACATAGAAAGTGTGGCATGACCACAAAGAGGTCACAACCCCTTGCAAAATCATGGGCACAAAAAAAGCCTACACTCAACACTCACCTATTTCGTCAATAAATACAATACAAGGCTGAAGTTTCACAGCCAAAGTAAAAACAGCGCAAGCTAACTTCTGACTTTCCCCATACCATTTGTCTGTCACACATGACATATCCAAATTAATGAAATTGCAACCTGCTTCTCGTGCAATTGCCTTCGCTATCATTGTCTTTCCACAGCCAGGTGGACCAAACAGCAATACGCCTGCAACAAAATTTTAGCATTGAGTTTTGCCAGGGTTTCTTTCTGATACACTTATTTGCTGTGAACAAGTAAAATAAGTGTGGCAAGAACTTCATGTGATTTACCCTTTGGAGCTCGAGTGAGATGCGAGTCAGCAAAAAGTTCTTTTTTCTGAATTGGCAGGATGACTGTTTCACGTAATTCCTGGAGAACATTATCTAATCCAGCAATTTGATCCCATGTAGTGGTAATATCTTGAGGGTCGATAAGACCCTTTGCAATCATCATTTCATGTTGGCTGAGCTATGGAGAACAAATATATTTTTTTAAATACTGTTTGTCATAAGTGGTCCAGTATGATGAAATTGAGTTACATATAACATTATACCAACCGATTTGAGATTCTTATCGTTCGATAATCCCAACCGATTTAATATTGCTTTGGCCTGAAATTAAACAGTTATCGATTTAGTAAAAGAAATTGACAGCAGACGAAAGAGTGAAGCATTTTGCCTAGACAGAGAGGTTATGTTACCTTTTTGTATGCACTCTTGTATGCGGATTCTGCTTCGGAATCAGGATCCAGCTGTCCAAGAATAAATTTAAGGGTAACATATGTGCATGCTGCAAGCACTGATAGTTTTACAGTGGCCGCCAATATTTCTGTTCTTGAGAAGCTGTCACTCATTGTGAAAACGTCGTCTGTAGATTTCTTTTTAACTCATGTAGGTGAATGGCGGACCGCAGATGCGAAGTGTGGGGAGGGAGGAGAGGGGAGGGGAAGGCCTGCTGGCGGTTGGGGTGGTGGTGGTGGTTGTGGTCTCCAAGTCACCGAGAGATGGCGCTATAGGTTTGCAGCTTGGTGGAGGATACGGCTGATGTATTTACACATATTTTCGAGTGCAAAGTTCTAAGTTTACTGGATTTGATTGGATGCGGTTGAAGTTGAAGCGTAGCATGACCATGAAGAATTACTTCATGGCATGACATCCCACGGATCAACCCGGGAAAGCCCCGGGAGCTTCATAGAATGATGGGGGGCGGGTGGGATGTGTTACTTTGGTCCTTTCCCTAGTCTGTCGTCCCAGTCAAAGGTGCCTTTTCCTCTCCCCCGCTGCGAGCACGCCGAGCACCCTGATTGACGGTAGAGCACCCGGGCGACATCAGGATCGAGCGACGTTGCCGTTGCGGAGCCCGGAGAGGGGGCGGGAGAGATGGCCGCGGTACGGTGTGATTTTGGTTGGATGGGGGCTGAAGTCGAGGCGATCTTAGTTGTTTGATTTTTGTATTTTCATCAGGATGTCGAAGCAAGAACGGTTCTGTTTTTGTCGTTTGGAAGCGAAAGGGTACGTTTACCATTGAAATTATTTTTGCTGGTTGCCATTGGGTATGTTTGGAGATTTCTTGAATGATTTTTTGACTTATGTTGACACGATTTTTGCTTGTGTCGTGTCCCAATCATTTGTAACAAATATTCGTCCATCGGCCCCAATCAAACAATTTCGTTATCGACCTTTTCTGCATTTAGATTCATGATTATGTGCGATGGCTGTCGCATTTGGTTCCACGGCCGGTGTGTAAAGATGAGCAAGAAATCTAGCGAAGGTAAGAAACCAATAAGATCACAATAATATAAAGAATGTGCCCCTTTGATATTCGAAGATCTTACTTTGTTCTGTATTATTCTTTCATGCTAGCCATTGAATTCTGGTATTGTATGTGGTGCAACCTGTATCGAGATTCCGCCAAGAGTGTGATTGAGGTTCGTACCTTTTATAGAGTATCCTGCACTTAAATAATGGTGACATTACTAAACGTTTGCATTCTATTTCTGTTCTGAAGGAGCAAGAAAAAATACGTGAAGATATTCTTAAAATTAAAGGAGAGCTAGAACATTTGAAGGTGGCAATTAAGGTTTGTATTATAATATATTTTAAATAGTTGCACCAGTGTGCTATGGAGCTAGCCACTTGGAAAACAAATCTTGCAACTTGCATCAACCATTTACTTTTTTTTCAGATGAATACAGGTGGCCTTACATCATCAACGGATAGTCATGCTTCTTCAGATCCAAGCGAACAATCATTAGATCAGGAACTGATTATCGTGAAGAAAAATTTAGAAAAACTTAAAGAAGAAAACCTTGTTTATCAAAAAAATCATGCTGATATTTTAACAAGGGTGGACAGTTTGAAAAGGGAGCTAGTATCAAAACAGAAGGAGTTAAATAGTATTGAAGTTAACTTTAAGAATTACCAAGAAGAATCACTTTCTTCCAAGAGAAGGTATGATTCAGACATTTTAAACTTGAAAACAGATATAGCATCTAAACAAGAAGAATTGGATAAAGTCAAACTTAACTTTCAGAATTTTCAAGAAGAAAAACAACTTCTTGAGAAAAACCTCAATGAAGAACTTGATAAGGCTTACCGTGAAATTAGTTCTCTAAATGAAAGCAACAAGGAACTTGCATCTAGTCTAGCCATTAAAAGGAGGAAACTCTCTAAGTCCAAGTGTTGATTTCTTGTAAAAAATTTAATTTTTTTAATTCAAAGGACCTGTTTTGTTTTAGGATATTTCATTTTGGAAAATATGAGGAATGTGTAAAGTAAGTACACATGTTTTAAGCCTGTAATGTAATTTTTATTACTATTTTAAAATATGAATAAAGACAAAAAGTAGCAGATCAAAATAAAATTATTCCATCCAAGTGGTATATTGAACAATTAAATACTTCTCAAAGACCTAGCAAAGTCAAAATAAGCGAATGGAGAAATGTGGGTTTCTACAATGGAAGCAGTTCAAAAAAAAAAAGTTAAGTGCTAGATCACAGGATACTGACTAATGAGAATTTGGAGAAGATTTATTTAAGATCACCTTAATTGGACAAAAAATAAGTCTTCTAATGTCTGTGAAAAACATTGGAATACACATTCCAAAAGACTAGACCACAGGATAATCCCTGACTAGTAAGAATTTTTCTACAAGTCCATTTAAGATTACAGTCAAACCCCGTTATAGCGTTGCACCTCGGGGAAGCAAAATCGCGACGTTATAAGCGGAAAAACGGTATAAACGAGTTAGTTTGCATGGAATATTGGATTTTGGTTCTAGAAAATCGCGACGTAATAAGCGGGTAAACGCTATATCCAGAAACGCTACAACAGGGTTTGACTGTACTTCAATTGGCAATGTATGCAAAGTACATAAAAGTACTCATACAAATTAAAAACTAGATCACAGGATAGGGCCAAAGTAAAGAATTACATTTGAATTAAATAGCAAAAATAACAGGATAACCCCTCACCGATTAGAAAAGATGAGTATTTTACAACATACAAAAGCATAATATTCACCAAGACTACGTAAGTATTGCTAATTAGTTTGAACTGAACTCCAAAAATTTCCATCCAACACTTTATCTATGTAAATGCAATATTGAGAACTAAGTAGAAAACAAGGACCAATAATAACTAGATCACAGGATCAGACCTGAACCAAGATAATTACATTCAACATAATTAGCTAAGA
This sequence comes from Frankliniella occidentalis, assembly GCF_000697945.3. Taxonomy (NCBI): domain Eukaryota; kingdom Metazoa; phylum Arthropoda; class Insecta; order Thysanoptera; family Thripidae; genus Frankliniella; species Frankliniella occidentalis. The sequence continues at coordinate 31,673 of NW_026267476.1, forward strand.
TCACAGGATAACCCGACTGATGCGAAAAGATTAATGAAATATTTAACATACAAAAGAGTGGCAGTCAGCAAGACTACATGAGTATCATGAGCTCAAACTGGACTCCAAAAATTTCCAAACAAAACTTTATCTTTATAAATGCGCTATAGAGAACTCAAAAGTACACAACGATAGATAACAAGGTAGATGTACGCCAGACCACGTCTCGCGTAACAGGC
>NW_026267476.1:31940-36160 GCF_000697945.3 Frankliniella occidentalis
AATTAAAAACTAGATCACAGGATAGGGCCAAAACAAAGAATTACATTTGACTTTAATAGCTAAGATAACAGGATAACCCCTGACCGATTAGAAAAGATAAGTATAGTATTTTACAACATACAAAAGCATATAGCTAAGATCACAGGATAACCCCTGACTAATGAGAAAAGATTAATATAATATTTAACATAAAAAAAAGTATTTATCATAAACTAGAACTGGACTCCAAAATGTTCATACAACACTAAAAGCAATATAGAGAACTCGGAAGGAAACAAGGACCCATAATAGGGTGCTCTAAGTCAAACCTGTGCTTTGCTTCACTTCACTTTGGCCCGGCACATTTCAAAACAGTAATAGATGGCCCACAAAATTCAAAAAATTTGACATTTTGACTAAGGACAAATGAATGTGTCAAATGTTTGGGAAACGTCTACACACTTAAGGTGGAACCACTGATTACAACTGGAACAAGCTAACCAAGCATCTCCCTGGTTATTGTTGTCTTCGTTGTCATATGAGACATGACACTTGCCGCATTCTTCCACAAAATAGTTCAATCTGGACAAACAGTTGCCAACAATCACATGGTAAATGAACTTCCGAATTTCATATGGAGTTGCAACAGAGAGATTAAAGCATGGGTCAATCAATTCAGCAGCAAATCGACAGATGTATGGACCACAGCTATGCGAATCTGTTTGCTTCGGTCTACGGATGGGCTTGACTTTCCAATTGCCAGAAGAAGGAAAAACAACCTTCAAATCAGACACTGTCTGGATCAAAAGTTTGAGACAGTCACCACTCAGAGGACCTTGCAAAGGATCATAATATTGAATTTCTTTCTCCTGAATAAAAATTGCAAGGATGAACCAATGATTACCAGAAAGATTAGCAGGAAGGAAAAGAATAGACTTGTTTTGGATCTCATCAACTCTACGCTGGAAATAACTAGCATTTGAAGTTTTTAGGGCACGACTTGCTAAGTCAGAACCAACATGAAAAGCTGCAGGAAACTTCAAACACAATTTGAAAATGAAGGCATCAATTATACTGGAGTACAACCAACCACAATGAAATATTGAGTCTCTTCTCTTGTAGACTTTCTCTTCTTCTGGTTCCAAGTACAACTCTAAGGACTTCAGATGAATGAGAGATATTTGGTCATCTCCACACCGAAGAACAATGTCAAATGGATCAGAGACATATGAACTAGAGAGGGTAAAATTCTTATAATTTTCAGTAGTCTCATTTTCATGATCAAGGTTAACTAAATCATCATCTGGATCATCAACATTGGGGATGGATGATGAATAACTAAGAAGGCCTTCAATAGCAGCTTTCTTTTTCTGCCTGAGAACAGAAGGATCTTCTTGCCGTTTCCTTTTTGATAAGGGTCTTTTAAAAGAGGGGATTTGAGAAACCTGGGTTTTGAGCTTTTCATTTGGGGCAAATGAGACAACAGGGTCCATTGCAGGCACACTTTCAAGTTCTTTCTGATTATTATCTAGATGTAAAGCTTTCACTAGATCTGCAAGGATTGCATCAGCATGAGTCAAGGAATATTCATTGATACTTTTCTCTTGAGCATCTTGCAAAAATTGTTGAAGGACAGCAACATTAGACTGAAGTCTGTCAATTTTTGTTTGCCACATTGTTTCACTAGAAGATGGTTCACTTCTGCAGTTGTCCTCCAAATTTGCATTGTTAGAACAATCATCTTTCACATCTGGAAAAATGTAAAAGTCTTCCTCGTCAACACGAGTAAGCGGTTGCCCTCTAGTGAGAAAAGACTGCAATTTATGAATGTGCTTGCACAGCGGATGGTGGTCAGGACAACTACAAGAGAAAAGGTGTGAACACAGACCATGACATTCTGGCTTAGAACATTTACAAAAGCAGAAGTCAGAAGTACAGGACTCTTTGTGGCGTTCAACTATATAGATTTGACTGCTGTTGGAAGCAGACTTGACTTCCCACACTCTGTTGACAACTTGTTCAATGATGACATCATCTTCCATTAAGAGGCCACGTTGATGTCGCTCCATAATATCTTGTGGTCGAGAAGAAAATCCTGTGTTGGCCTCCCTGGTTCTTGTACAGTGGTCTTCCCATTCTACATCAAATAGAATGTGAATTAAATCATCCAGCCTTTTGTTGACCTTTCTCTTTAGGTATGTTTTCTTCAGCCTACTATGGAATGACTCTATGTGCCCTGTTGTGTTCACTTCTGCATGTGGAAAATTCCTGTAACACATTGCCCACTTCTCGCATCTCTTAAAATAGTATTTTTCCATATAATCCAAAAATGGCTTAGCAGATTTGTTATTTTCATCTTTGTACTTCTTCTTAAAGGCATCTTTTAATTTAAGAAATTCATTTTCATTTTCAGTGTTCATAAGAACTTTGATCTCTGATAAAACAGTTTCAAAAAGATCAGAGGATGACTTCTTCCGAAGATTATCTTTCAAATTTTTGATAACATGCCATTTGCACAAGAGATGAATAAGGTCGTCTGCAATTCCTGCCTTCATACCATTAATTAGAGATGGATCATCATCAGTTATTACACAACTTATTTTCACATCATTATCCAGACGTGACTTTAGACAGCTGAAGAAGAATTGCAAAGTATCACCATCATTTTTGACTTTACTTGTAATGAGATGAGCAATGGGCCATCCCCGTCGGTTGTCATCTACTACCATGGCAGTCAACAAATTATAGTTGTATTGATTAGTGCCGTGGGTTTCATCCACAATGACAATTTTACTACAGTGTCTATTCATCAGTTGTCTTTGTCTTTCTGTTTGGAAAGCAAACATGAAAAGTTTTTCTGAATCTGGTAAATTATCAATTTCAGGGGGACCATGCACAACTTTACAGCCATATGGTTTATATAGGAGAACACAATCATCATTTTCTAACAGCTGAGTGACCATGAGATAGACAGCTTTAGCATCATTCTTGTGCAGTCTGCGGGCCATACGTCTTTTACGACCCCTTTCTAAAATCCTTTTCTTAGTGAGAATACTTGCTTTTATATTTTGCACATTTGGACTATCTTTGGGCAAAAATCGTTCCTTAGTCAGGTCATAGACAACTGATGGTGGTATTCTCTCAGCAAGTTTCTCATCAATGAACCTGGACATAGCGTCAGGTAGGGGCTGATGAAACATATCTTCTTTTTTGCAAACATGACTGTGAGTTGGGAAATACTCCACATCAACTTTACCTTCCTTAACTCGAGCAATGATCTTGGCAATGCATTGGTGTCCAACTTTAATCCTGCCTATATTTTTGCATCTGCTGGTCTTCCTGCTAGAATGCAACTTTGCAGAGCCATCATGCTGGCAATAAAAATGTTTATCAGAACTATGTTTTTGCCCCTTCCTTGCAGTAAAATAAGAAAAAGTGTCCGCTTCTTCCTTCTCCTTCCACACATTAAATGCTTGAATAGTGGGAAAAGATTTATGCACGGTTGGTTTAATACTGACATGTTGATGAGAAGACTTGATGTGCTCAATCAATGTGATTTTGTGGTAAAATTTTAACCCACAGTCCTTAAACAAGCAAGGTTTTTTTCTCTCTGAGCAATTAGGTTTCGCAGAGCTACACTTCTTTAAGTGTACATTAAAATTGTCTCTTCTATTGAAGGTAGACCCACAAGTGGAACAAGTAAATAAGGCTGCTTCCTTTGATTTGTTGTGTTCACATCTACCTTCATGGCGGGTACAGTTGCTTCTGACTGAGAAAGCAGCACTACAAAACTGGCATTTGAAGACAGGATTATCAGGTGGCGATGCTGAAGATTGTGCTGATGACAACTTGTGGAATTTTTTACCTGATGTGTCTTTTGAATTTTGTACAAAATCATCAGACAAATCACTACTGTCACTGTCTCTAGAATCCACGGTTGATGAGGGAGTATCCATTTTAACAATCCAAGCATTGAAATCATATTCCTGCAGATAAAAGAAAAGTTTAAGCTCATAACATATTCCTCATGACATAGCTAACACCTTCTTTGAAATTAATGATTTTGTATAACATACCAGGAGCAATTGCCTGCACAAAAGGAAAACAGTAACGTAAGAAATGAAGCCATGGCTGAAGCCAGAGTTAAAGCCTAGCTTTCTCCTAAAATAGACGAAAATAAACCATGAATAAGTTTAAAGTAAATCATTAAATTGAACATATAATAAAAATAAAATATTTAC